>NC_055682.1:42331891-42514391 GCF_017639745.1 Melanotaenia boesemani
GTATATTACATTGTTAGTAGTTAGTAGAACATTGTTAGTAGTATATTACATTGTTAGTAGTTAGTAGAACATTGTTAGTAGTATATTACATTGTTAGTAGTTAGTAGAACATTGTTAGTAGTATATTACATTGTTAGTAGTTAGTAGAACATTGTTAGTAGTATATTACATTGTTAGTAGTTAGTAGAACATTGTTAGTAGTATATTACATTGTTAGTAGTTAGTAGAACATTGTTAGTAGTATATTACATTGTTAGTAGTTAGTAGAACATTGTTAGTAGTATATTACATTGTTAGTAGTTAGCAGAACATTGTTAGTAGTATATTACATTGTTAGTAGTTAGTAAAACATTGTTAGTAGTATATTACATTGTTAGTAGTTAGTAGAACATTGTTAGTAGTATATTACATTGTTAGTAGTTAGTAGAACATTGTTAGTAGTATATTACATTGTTAGTAGTTAGTAGAACATTGTTAGTAGTATATTACATTGTTAGTAGTTAGTAGAACATTGTTAGTAGTATATTACATTGTTAGTAGTTAGAAGAACATTGTTAGTAGTATATTACATTGTCAGTAGGTAGTACAACATTGTTAGTAGTATATTACATTGTTAGTAGCAGAACATTGTTTGTAGTATATTACATTGTTAGTAGTTAGCAGATTACATTGTTAGTAGTTAGCAGAACATTGTTTGTAGTATATTACATTGTTAGTAGTTAGTAAAACATTGTTAGTAGTATATTAAATTGTTAGTAGTTAGTAAAACATTGTTAGTAGTATATTACATTGTTAGTAGTTAGTAGAACATTGTTAGTGGTATATGACATTGTCAGTAGTTAGTAGAACATTTTTAGTAATATATTACATTGTTAGTAGCAGAACATTGTTAGTAGTATATTACATTGTTAGTAGTTAGTAAAACATTGTTAGTAGTATATTACATTGTCAATAGTTAGTGGAACATTGTTAGTAGTATATTACATTGTTAGTAGTTAGTAGAACATTGTTAGTAGTATATTACATTGTTAGTAGTTAGTAGAACTTTGTTAGTAGTATATTACATTGTTAGAAGTTAGTAGAACATTGTTAGTAGTATATTACATTGTTAGTAGTTAGCAGAACATTGTTAGTAGTATATTACATTGTTAGTAGTTAGTAAAACATTGTTAGTAATATATTACATTGCTAGTAGTTAGTAGAACATTGTTAGTAGTATATTACATTGTTAGTAGTTAGTAGAACATTGTTAGTAGTATATTACATTGTTAGTAGTTAGTGGAACATTGTTAGTAGTATATTACATTGTTAGTAGTTAGTAGAACATTGTTAGTAGTATATTACATTGATAGTAGTTAGAAGAACATTGTTAGTAGTATATTACATTGTGAGAAGTTAGTAGAACATTGTTAGTAGTATATTACATTGTTAGTAGTTAGTAGAACTTTGTTAGTAGTATATTACATTGTTAGTAGTTAGTAGAATATTGTTAGTAGTATATTACATTGTTAGTAGTTAGCAGAACATTGTTAGTAGTATATTACATTGTTAGTAGTTAGTAGAACTTTGTTAGTAGTATATTGCATTGTTAGAAGTTAGTAGAACATTGTTAGTAGTATATTACATTGGTTGTAGTTAGTAGAACTTTGTTAGTAGTATATTACATTGTTAGTAGTTAGTAGAACATTGTTAGTAGTATATTACATTGTTAGTAGTTAGTAGAACATTGTTAGTAGTATATTACATTGTTAGTAGTTAGTAGAACATTGTTAGTAGTATCTTACATTGTTAGTAGTTAGCAGAACATTGTTAGTAGTATATTACATTGTTAGTAGTTAGTAGAACATTGTTACTAGTATATTACATTGTTAGTAGTTAGTGGAACATTGTTAGTAGTATATTACATTGTTAGTAGTTAGAAGAACATTGTTAGTAGTATATTACATTGTTAGAAGTTAGTAGAACATTGTTAGTAGTATATTACATTGTTAGTAGTTAGAAGAACATTGTTAGTAGTATATTACATTGTTAGTAGTTACTAAAACATTGTTAGTAGTAGTACATTGTTAGATGTTAGTAGGACATTGTTAGTAGTATATTACATTGTTATTAGTTAGTAAAACTTTGTTAGCAGTATATTACATTGTTAGTAGTTAGTAAAACATTGTTAGTAGTATATTACATTGTTAGTAGTTAGTAGAACATTGTTAGTAGTATATTACATTGCTAGTAGGTAGTAAAACATTGTTAGTAGTATATTACATTGTACTATATTACATTGTTAGTAGTTAGCAGATTACATTGTTAGTAGTTAGTAAAACATTGTTAGTAGTATATTACGTTGTTAGTAGTAGTACATTGTTAGTAGAATATTACATTGTTTGTAGTAGTACATTGTTAGTAGTTAGCAGAACATTGTTATTAGTATATTACATTGTTAGTAGTTAGTAGAACATTGTTATTAGTAGATTACATTGTTAGTAGTTTATTACTTTGTTAGTAGTTAGTAGAACATTGTTAGTAGTATATTACATTGTTAGTAGTAGAACATTGTTAGTCATATATTACATTGCTAGTAGTTAGTAGAACATTGTTAGTAGTATATTACATTGTTAGTAGTTAGTAGAACATTGTTAGTAGTATATTACGTTGTTAGTAGTAGTACATTGTTATTAGTATATTACATTGTTAGTAGTTAGTAGAACATTGTTAGTAGTATATTACATGGTTAGTAGTTAGTAGAACATTGTTAGTAGTATATTACATTGTTAGTAGTTAGTAGAACATTGTTAGTAGTATATTACATTGTTAGTATATTACATTGTTAGTAGTTAACAGATTACATTGTTAGTAGTTAGCAGAACATTGTTAGTAGTATATTACATTGTTAGTAGTTAGTAGAACATGGTTAGTAGTATATTACATTGTTAGTAGTAGAACATTGTTAGTCGTATATTACATTGCTAGTAGTTAGTAGAACATTGTTAGTAGATAGTAGAACATTGTCAGTAGTTAGTAGAACATTCCTTAGTAGTTAGTAGAAAATTGTTAGTATTATATTAGATTGTTAGTAGTTAGTAGAACATTGTTAGTAGTATATTACATTGTTAGTAGTTAGTAGAACATTGTTAGTAGTATATTACATTGTTAGTAGTTAGTAGTGCATTGTTTGTAGTATATTACATTGTTAGAAGTTAGCAGGAACATTGTTAGTAGTTAGCAGACTATTGTTTGTAGTATATTACATTGTTAGTAGTTAGTAGAACATTGTTAGTTGTATATTCCTTTGTTAGTAGTTAGTAGAACATTATTAGTAGTATATTACATTGTTAGTAGTAGAACATTGTTAGTCGTATATTACATTGCTAGTAGTTAGTAGAACCTTGTTAGTAGATAGTAGAACATTGTTAGTAGTTAGGTAGAACATTTTTAGTAGTTAGTAGAACATTGTTAGTTGTATATTACTGTGTTGGTAGTTAGTAGAACATTATTAGTAGTATATTACATTGTTAGTAGTAGAACATTGTTAGTAGTTAGTAGAACATTGTTGGTAGTATATTACATTGTTAGTTAGTAGAACATTGTTAGTAGTATATTACATTGTTAGAAGTTAGTGGAACATTGTTAGTAGTTAGTAGAAAATTGTTAGTAGACAGCCGAAAATTGTTTGTAGTATATTACATTGTTAGTAGTTAGCAGAACATTGTTAGTAGTTAGCAGAACATTGTTATTAGTATATTACATTGTTAGTAGTTAGTAGAACATTGTTATTAGTAGATTGCATTGTTAATAGTATATTACATTGTTAGTAGTTAGTGGAACATTGTTAGTAGTTAGTAGAAAATTGTTAGTAGTTAGCAGAACATTGTTTGTAGTATATTGCATTGTTAGTAGTTAGTGAAACATTGTTATTAGTAGATTACATTGTTAGTAGTATATTATATTGTTAGTAGTTAGTAGAACATTGTTAGTTGTATATTACGTTGTTAGTAGTAGTACATTGTTATTAGTATATTACATTGTTAGTAGTTAGTAGAACATTGTTAGTATTATATTAGATGGTTAGTAGTTAGTAGAACATTGTTAGTAGGTATATTACATTGTTAGTAGTTAGTAGAACATTGTTAGTAGTATATTACATTGTTAGTAGTTAGTAGTGCATTGTTTGTAGTATATTACATTGTCAGAAGTTAGCAGAACATTGTTAGTAGTTAGCAGACTATTGTTTGTAGTATATTACATTGTTAGTAGTTAGCAGAACATTGTTAGTAGTATATTACATTGTTAGTAGTTAGTAGAACATTGTTAGTAGTATATTACATTGTTAGTAGTTAGTAGAACATTGTTAGTAGTATATTACATTGATAGTAGTTAGTAGAACATTGTTATTAGTATATTACATTGTTAGTAGTTAGTAGAACATTGTTAGTAGTATATTACATTGTTAGTAGTTAGTAGAACATTGTTATTAGTATATTACATTGTTAGTAGTTAGTAGAACATTGTTAGTAGTATATTACATTGTTAGTAGTTAGTAGAACATTGTTAGTAGTATATTACATTGTTAGTAGTTAGTAGAACATTGTTATTAGTATATTACATTGTTAGTAGTTAGTAGAACATTGTTATTAGTATATTACATTGTTAGTAGTTAGTAGAACATTGTTATTAGTATATTACATTGTTAGTAGATAGTAGAACATTGTTATTAGTATATTACATTGTTAGTAGTTAGTAGAACATCGTTAGTAGTATATTACATTGTTAGTAGTTAGTTTAACATCGTTATTAGTGTATTACATTGTTAGTAGTAGAACATTGTTATTAGTATATTACATTGTTAGTCGTTAGTAGAACATAGTAGTATATTACATTCTTAGTAGTTAGTAGAACATTGTTAGTAGTATATTACATTGTTAGTAGTTAGTAGAACATTGTTATTAATATATTACATTGTTAATAGTTGCCAGTTGTCTCTTCAGGTTTGTTGTGTTTTTCCAGCTACCTTGTGCCCACATTCCTCCCCTTCCTTTGATCAAGAATACGTTTTTTTCTTCTTTTTTCCCCTTCAGTGTAGTGAAAATGGGTCCATATATCACATCTTTTCTTTCTCTTGGGCTCCGTGCAAAGCTGGCCATTAATGTTTTACTTTTAACCTTTCGACACCTCCTGTCTGTCCCTTGTGTTTGTGCACCTGCCCGCTGCAGGTTTGAAAGGTGTGTGTGTGTGTGTGAGTGGCAGAAGAACCGAGGAGGAGGCGAAGGAGACAGGATTTGACAAAGTCATATGATATAATGAAATAATTTTCGTCTCGTCCTTGTTCTTGAACTAAATTGTCCATAGATTTTAGTCCAGTTTTTATTTGGTGAACTACATTTTCTTCTCGTCTTTATTAGTCCACGAAAATGCATTCTGATTTAGTCCCAGTTATTGTTTATTAATGGGAATTTTAGTCTTGTCTAGTCTAATTTTCGTCCGGTGCAAAATGTGCATTGACAAAAATATTTTCGTTTAGTTTTCGTTAATGAAATTAATACTAGTCGTGGCAGCCTGTGGCAGGCAGTGGCAACTGGTTGGTAAACTGTGATGAGCTGTGGGAATAAAATGTTTATTTTATTGAGTGTAAAATAACCATTTTACACTCAATAAAATACGGTGACTGACATACAGCATGGTCTAACAGTAGGCTATTAATAACTTTTATGTAACAAGGACTATATACGTTTACAATACAAATACAAGTCGAGGCTGTAAATAAAATTACATTAATCCTCTCATTATACTTACCATCTGGTTCATGCCTGGTGCAGGTTGCAGGCACTTTCCCCGGTCCCCTGGTGAGCTCCTAAGAGCTGCCGCAGCGCGGTTGAAGCAGCCTACATCCAGCAACATTTCTGTGCCTAAATAAATTTGTTTACGTTTATAAATGTTTAGGCTGTGGCGAGTTGTGCCATGCACTTCGGCAGGCTCTGGCAGTCTGTGACAAGTCATGGCCACAACCAGAGGTTGCCACTGCAATGATTTGAGCTTGCTGTACAGAGGCACAAGAAAATTTAAGAAATGAGGTTATAATACTCCTGTGCAAAATTGCTCCTGACCTGGCAGCGGAAAAGGAGAATGCTGTAGATGTTGTCCACAGAGTTGGACAGAAAACAAATCAAAGACCCAGGCAGATTATAGTCCTCTTCACTAAAAGAAAAATCAGAGAGGAAATCTGGAAATTAACCAAAAAGTCCCCTGTCTGTAAGGAAGAAAAGGTACGCTTTGCTGAAGACCTTACACATGAGGATGTGATTGCCAGACAACGACTTTGGCCCAAAATCGATAAGGAGAGGAAGGATGGAAAGGCTACAGGATATCGGGGCCCTTTTGGGTTTATCAACGGCCAGCGGATCATGGAAGACAAGGATAATGGATAAATCAGATTGAACACCCACTACAAAGTGGATAATGAAGGATCCATGGGACTCTCCTCTCAAAACTTTCATATTACTTTAAGTCACAAGGACTATCGTTCTTATGTGTTCTCTCTTTAAAATAATTTTTCTTTTATTTCACTTAATTCAAGGGGACTAAAGAACTCTGTTAAGCCAAAGCCATCTTTTTGTTTTATACTCAGAAAGCTAACTTTATTTTCCTTCAGGAAACTCACTCAGACATCTCAGAAGAGAAACTCTGGTCGCAGCAACGGGGGGACAAAATCATTTTCAGCCATGGCTCAAATAGATTAGCAGGTGTAGCCATCTGCCTGTACAAATATACAGGTAAGATTATAAACACTAAAGCAGACACAGAAGGACATTGGGTAGCATGTGTTACAGAGAAGGATGATTCTGTTATTATTCTTATGAATATGTATGGCCACAACAATGATCAAAAAAACAAACCCCTTGCTAAAATTTCAACAGTCATCAAAGAACTTAAAATAACGTATAACACAGAAAATACAAGAGTAGGGGGAGATTTTAATCTATGTCCGGGTGAATGGATGGACACATGTCTATCTAGATTTACAAGTGAACATAAAAATCAAACATTTTTGAATTTTATAACGGATAAATAATTGATATTTGCAGAACACTTAATAAAAATGTGATCAAGTACACCTGGTTTAAACCAAACAGCCAGAGCCAATCAAGGATTGATTTTTGGTTAATAACTGAATCACTGTCTGAACTGTTAGCAAAAAAAAAAAAAAAGAGAAAAATAAGTAGCCATTGAGTGACCAGTGTACACCTGGATCTACCTGGTAAAGGAAAGAAACACAAAGTTAAAGGGTGCTGGAAATTCAATGTCTCCCTATTGAAAAATGAGGAAAACTGCAACAACATTAAGAAATTACTAAAAGAAACTGCAGACGATCATCTGGGCACAGCCGTATCAAAACGGGAATATCTGAAATTTAACATACGAAAATACACAATAAGCTTTAGTAAGAGAGTAGCTATAGAAAAGGCAATGAAAGAAAGTAATGTTACAAAAGAACTTCTATCATATGAAATCCAATTGGAACAAAGAGGACAATGTAAGAATTAATGCTCTGAAATCTCAACTAGATGATCTTTACCTGAAGAAAGCAGAAGGGGCGTATGTAAGGTCCAGAGCCAGATGGATGGAAGAAGGCAGAAAAAACACATACTTTTGTAAATTAGAAAGACGCAGACAAGAATATAAAGCGATTAACTCATTACTAATCAATGGTCATGTAAGTACTAATCCAGATCACATCAAAAAAGAAATGTTTGAGTTCTACAGTAATCTCTATACCTCAAAGTATTCAGATTCTAGTGCAACAGTTTTCTTTGAAAAAATACAAAATCTTAATCCTTCTATTGATGAAACCTACAAAGAAACATGTGACGAGGATCAAAGAATTTGGTCATTAAAAAAATAGCTTTGAATCGATCACCAGGACCTGATGGTCTGACAGCAAATTTCTATAAACACTTTTGGTCGGAATTGGGACCATTATTATTCCAAGCAGTTAAGGAATCCATAACAAAAAAAGAACTGATGACCACTATGAAACAAGGGATAATAAAACTTTTACCAAAACCAGGAAAGGCCAAAAGAAATTTAAGTAATTTAAGACCTATAACCCCCCTGAACACAGACTACAAGATATTTACCACAGTTATCACTAAAATCCAATCTATCAAATATAATTGATACAATCCAGTCTGGATTCCTCAAATAAAGATCCATACGCAACAATATCCGTCTGGTTCTGGACCTTATAGAATACAACCACCTAATCAGTGATCGGGGTTTTATTTTATTCCTGGATTTCTGTAAGGCATTTGACTCAGTGGAGCGTGAATTTATTTCTGAGTCACTAAAACGTTTTGATTCAGGAAGTATTTCATAGATATGGTCACCATGTTTTACACTGACATAAATAGTTATGTCTCTCTTGAAGAGGACGCTTCACCCAGATGTAGCATCAGAAGAGGAAGAAGGCAGGGATGCAGCATCTCTCCTTTTCATCCCGACCCCAGAACTTTTATCTATTCTTATGAAAACTCAGAGGTGAAAGACCTCAATATTAATGACCAGAACTTAATAATAAGCCAACTTGCTGATGATACTACTATCTTCTTAAAAAACTCAGATCAAATCCCAGTAGCACTTCAAACAGAGTTTTTCTCACAAGTTTCTGGCCTGAAGCTGAATTTATATAAATGTGAACTGATGAACTGCATGACTGCGATCTCTCCTCTATAAGCAACATTCCTGTAAAGACTGAAACTCGCTGCCTGGGAATCTGGATTACAAAGAACGCAAACATTTCAGACGTAAATAATGTGACAAAAACTGTTGAGAAATGTAAAAAAAACATTGAACTTGTGGCTAACCAGAGATTTAACTATATTCGGCAGAACATTACTAACCAAAACCGAACCCATTGCTAAATTAATTTATCCTACATCCTCATTACCACTGTCCACCAAAATTATTAAAGAAATCAGTAGAATTAACTTCATTTCCATTTGGAAGAATAAGCAACACGACTTAAGAAAAGCGGACTTAATTAAAACGTATGGAGAGGAGGAATACTAGCAATAGATTTTGAAATCATGAATGGTGTCCTAAAATTAAAATGGCTACAATCTTGTATTAGGAATGGGGACCAGATTTGGTTTGTGATCCCTTCACTTGTTTTTAGTCAAGTTGGTGGAATTAATTTTCAACTAAAATGTGACTTCGACATATAAACTCCCGATGAAACTATCTGCCTTCCACAAACAGACCCTTCAGTTCTTGAAAAATGTTTTATAAATTTAATTTCAGCCCTCACAACCTCCCGTTGTGGAACAAAAGAGTTATTCTAAGCAAAGGTGAATCTGTGTTTATGGAAGACTGGTTGAAAAAAGACATATAGTCTATAAGGCATTTAACAGAGGGGAAGATAATTGACCTCAATGATTTCAATAGAAAATATAACATGAGTTGGTGATCCTGACACACCACTTCGCTACTAAACTGCATTTCGTTGCCATGTACCTGTACATGTGTAATGACAATAAAGTTTAATCTAATCTAATCTAAAAGAAATACCTATAACAAGTTAATGAGCAGTATTCCCCTACAGCTTGTACTAATGCATCAAAACAATGTGGGGAATTTCACAGATCCAACACTCAGAAACCTGATTATATAGGTGTTAACTTCCCAGATATTAAATGTAATAACAAATTTTTGAGGAACCAATTGACTAGTGTCATGTACCTGGGGAAAGCCAAATCCTCCTTAACCTTAAGAGACTACGGAGAGATATATTCTCGCTATAAGAACTAAATTTTTAAAATTTCCACTCCCTCCTAAATATAAAGAAATACACTTTAAATGCATTAACAAAATTTACCCCACCAATGAATTAATAAACAACAGATTCAAGATAGATGTGGACAACTGTCATCTTTGTAATGCTGAGAAGGAAACTACAGAACACCTGTTTTTAGTTGCCCATATATTAATCATATCTGGCAATCATTGTCTGATTTTCTAAAATCCAAATGTCATGGCCCACGCTCATCCTCATCCCATACTTCCTGATGACCATATTTGGAGCACCGTTTGTCACCGCTATTAGGACGGCGCAGCTGGAAGACATCAAGCCATCATCTCATCCACATATAAATCAAAGCATCTTCTCTGCCTCCCCACAGACCCTACGACTGTGCCACAGAGCTCCTGCCTGGTTCCCCTCTTCCTAACAGTCGGCTGTATAACATCTCCAGGCCAGAACGAGAAACCATGGAGAAATACATCCAGGAGTCTCTTGTCGCTGGAATTATATGACATTCCTCTTCTCCGTTAGCCGCTGGGTTTTTCTTCGTCACGAAGAAGGATAAATCCTTGCGTCCCTGCATTGATTACCGGGCTTTGAACAAAATCACCGTCCACAATAAAAACTCTTACCCCCTGATCGACTCTGCATTCGAGGCCTTACTGGATTTCACGGTCTTCACCAAACTCGACCTCCGAAATGCCTATTATCTGGTCCGCGTGAAGGAAGGAGACGAGTGGAAGACCGCCTTCAAGACCCCCCCCTAGGCCATTTTGAGTACCTCGTCATGCCCTTCGGCCTAACTAACGCCCCTGTGGTATTCCAAGCCCTTGTCAGTGACGTGTTTGTCTTCGTCTACCTCAATGACATCCTGATATACTCCAAGACCCTGTCCGAACACAAAAAGCATGTCCGCTTGGTTCTCCAGAGACTGCTTGAAAACAAGCTGTATGTGAAGGCGGAGAAGTGTCATTTCCATTCAGACACAGTCAGCTTCTTGGGCTACATTTTCACGAGCAGGCAGATGAAGACGGACCAGGCGAAGTTTCAGGCGGTTCTGGACTGGCTCACACCAGACTCCGTGAAGTCTCTGCAGCGGTTTCTGGGCTTCGCGAACTTCTACCACCGCTTCATTAAGAACTTCAGTCTGGTGGCAGCTCCGCTCACAAAATTGACTTCCCCCAAGACGCCCTTTCACTGGTCGGACAGCACAGACTCTGCCTTTCGGGAATTGAAGGGGCGTTTCGCCTCGGCTCCGGTGCTCACTCAGCCTGACCCGTCCCGGCAGTTCATGGTTGAGGTGGACGCTTCCGGTACTGGGGCGGGGGCGGTCTTGTTCCAGCGATCGGAACAGTCGGGCGAATTACACCCGTGAGCCTTCTTCTCCCGGCTCCTCTCCCTGAAGGAACTCAACTACGATGTGGGGGAACGCGAGCTGCTGGCCGTGAAGTTGGCGTTGGAAGAATGGCGCCACTGGCTGGAGGGAGCAGCTCAACCTTTCATCGTTTGGACAGATCACCGCAACCTGGAATACATTCAGTCAGCCAAACGGCTGAATTCTCGTCAGGCCAGGTGGGCATTATTCTTCGGACTCTTTCTCTTTGACCTACAGGCCTGGGACCACAAACGTGAAACCCGACGCACTGTCACGTCAGTTTGGCTTCGGAGGCCCGTCCACAGATCCCGACACCATCCCGTAACCTGGGAAGTAGAACAGAACGTCCGGGAGTCTCAGCGAACATATCCTGATCCAGGTCCGCTCTCAGGTTCTTCGGTGGGGGCACTCATCCCGGGTGTCCTGTCACTCCGGCCATGCGCACTGCAGCCCTCATCAGGCGGAGATTCTGGTGGCCAACCTTGGAGAAGGACGTCCGGGTGTTCGTGGCCGCCTGTCCAGTTTGCGCCCGGGGAAAGACCTCCTCCCAGGCTCCCGCGGGACTCCTACATCCGCTTCCCATTCCCGGGAGGCCCTGGTCCCACATAGCGCTGGACTTTGTTACCGGACTCCCTCCATCCCGAGGTAACACGACCATTCTCACCATAATAGACCGGTTCTCCAAAGCCGCTCATTTTGTGGCACTGCCCAAACTGCCCTCTGCTTTGGAGACCGCTGATATCATTTCCGACCATGTTTTCCGCCTTTATGGCATCCCTGCGGACATCGTCTCAGACCGAGGACCCCAGTTCATATCTTGGGTCTGGAAGGTGTTCTGCACGGAGCTGGGGGCCTCCGTCAGCCTGAGTTCAGGGTTCCATCCTCAGACCAACGATCAAGCAGAACGCCTTAACCAGGAATTGGAATCTGCTCTGCGCTGCGTGGCTGCCGATAACCTCTCCGCCTGGAGCAGCCACCTGTGCTGGGTGGAATACGCTCACAATTCTCATGTCTCCTCAGCCACAGGTCTCTCCCCCTTCGAAGCATCTCTGGGTTATCAGCCTCCTCACTTCCCAGAACAGGAGGCTGAGCTCGCTGTCCCCTCCGTCCAGTGGCATCTGGGTCGGTGTCGGCTGTGGCGGGCAACCAAGGCGACCCTGGTCTGGGCTGCGGACAAGAACCGCCGGGGTGCTGATAGACGCAGGGTTCCCGCGCCTGCGTACTGTCCTGGGCAGCAGGTCTGGCTGTCCTCTAAGCCCATTCCCCTGCGAAAGGAGTCCCGCAAGCTGTCTCCCAGGTACCTCGGCCCCTTTGAGATCCTGGAGGTGCAGAATCCTGCGGTCGTGAAGCTGCGGCTCCCCAGGTCCATGTGCATCCACCCGGTTTTCCACGTCTCCCAGCTGAAACCGGTCTCTTCCTGCCCGTTGAGCCCTCTGTCCAGACCCCCTCCACCTGCCCGGGTCGTTGCTGGTGATCCGGTTTTTTCTGTCCACTGTCTCCTGGATGTGCGCTGCCGGGGTTGTGGCCTGCAGTACCTCGTGGACTAGGAGGGGTATGGCCCGGAGGAACATTCCTGGGTTCCCCGTTCATTCATCCTGGACGACGACCTCATTCGGGATTTTCGCCACCGCCAGGCTGCTGGGTCGCCTGGGGGCTCCCCTTGAGGGGGGGGGGCACTGTCATGGCCCACGCTCATCCTCATCCCATACTTCCTGATGACCATATTTGGAGCACCGTTTGTCACCGCTATTAGGACGGCGCAGCTGGAGGACATCAAGCCATCATCTCATCCACATATAAACCCCACACGGACCTCCAGTCATCGCTGGATTATACTACTAATCGTGATAACCAGTCGTGCACACTATCTTGTCTCGATCTTGTGAAACCTTGCTGACTTGTAACCTTCTCTCTCCCCAAGAACCTTACCTGTACCTGATCCGCGTCACGGAGAATCCTGTCTGCCCGCTCCAGCCCGTCCTCCCAGCGAACCCAGCATATTCCTCTGCACATTCCAAATAAAGTGTTCTTTGATTATTCTCTGCCTCTCCTCTCCTTGGATCCATACACCAAGCCCCTGACACCAAATCCATAAAAATAAATTCATTTTCATACCAAGATATACAACTAGGTATAACCATAAAACAAAAAAAGTGATTTTTAAATCAACAACCTGATTATTGTTACAAAATACTGCAGTCACAAAAGTCGTTATGGAAAAAAAACCCAATGATAAAATGATGAAGGCCTTAATCAATAAAATGACCTTGATTAAAAAATGTATTAAAAGAATGTCAAAACTCTCCTCAGGCATAAGTTAGGCTTAAGTTAGTTCTTCAGACATGAAAAGGCATAATGTATGGGTATAGTTCCTGTTCGACTAGCTCATTGGGATGGAAAAAAATAACTTAATATTCAGGCCACCACATACAAACAAGAAATATGGTCCAAATAAACTCTACCACTGTGATCATCTTTCCTTCAAGAATATTAGAACACCAGTCTGGTTCTGTATAAATGATAGATCTGAAAGGTCTCTTTTTATTTATTATATTATATTATTATATTATATTATATTTTATTTTTTATCCTAGTTGTAGGTAGTCATTACTAATGTTGTATCTGTTCTGCTTGAAGTTCCTCCCAAAGTCTTGTATAATTCATTCCAGTTTTAATGTACTCTCTATATTGATTGTTTCTTCAATAAAAGAAGAATTGAAAAATAATTTTTTTTTTTTTTTTTTTTTTAACCTGTCTTGTCCAGCATCGTTGCAAACAGAATGAATGTCTGGCTGCCGTCTGATGCCGGGCAATTTTACTCTATCAATCAGGGATTTATACTACATGTATAAAGTCCCTCTTGATGATATGAAAAACTTTATTAAATCAAACTCTTAATGCTGGACTCGACCGGAGGGGACAGAGAGAGAGAGAGAGAAAAGAAAGGAGAGAGAAGAGGGAGGGGAGGGAGAGGGACAGAAAGGGTGTGGGGAGTGCAGGTGGGGACTTCAGACATCATACAAAAGACCATGTAATCCATACTACTTACAACATATATATTTAAGATCATCCTAGCCAGTAGGTCATTACACAACTAGTTGATAATAGTAACAATAATAATAATCACAATAATAATAATAATAATAATAGTAATAATAATAATAAGAGTAATAATAACAATAATAATAACTGAAATAATAATAAAATTTTAAGAATAATTATAAGAATAGAGAGAAAAGGTATATTGAGGAAAAAAAATATGATAATAGATATAAGTGAAACTGCTGTATTCAAGAACACGCGCAGAGAAACCTGTGTGGATGTGCTGGAGGACTCGGCTACACGGCGACGCAGAGACTATGTCAACATACCGAATATACGGAGTGGAGACGTTCAGGAAGGAGTGACCATGCAGAGTGATCATGCAGATGCCACCTCACCTGAACAGAGGCCAGAGTCAGGCCAGCGGTCCCGAGACCCAGGCCACCAGCCCCCCCGTAGGCAACAGACCCCGACCGGTCCACAGAGACGACCACTCGTCCTCCCAGGAAGACAGCAGCAGGAGACCCCAGCAGGAGCCCCCCCGCGGACACAGGGCACCGGCCCCGGCAGGCCGAGGCCAGCAGTCCCCGACCCCCCCGAGCACAGGCCGCCCGGGACAGACGGGGCAGAGGGCCCGGGCCCAGGAGCGCAGGGACACCCCCCACCCCCACAGGCCGAGGGCCAGCACGCCACCCGGGGGGACCCGGCCCGCCCAGACGGCCACCGCCAGAGGCCAGCCCCACACCCCAGTGCCCAGCCGCACACCCCGAGAACTAGTCCTGCCCCCCCCCAGACCAACACACACACAAACAAACACACACACACACACTCTCCTTCCACTCCTCCATTCATCCTCCCACGCATACACCATCCATCCCTCACATACTCTTTCCTCCCACACACACACACCATCCTTCCACCGTCCATCCTCCCACACACACACCATCCTTCCACCATACATTCTCCCACACATACCCCATCTTCCCACACATACACCATCCTCCCTCTCATACACCATACATCCACCTTCACATACCCCATCCTCCCACACACACACACACTATCCTTCCACTACCCATCCTCCCACACATACACCATTCTCCACACATACACCATCCTCCCTCTTCTACACCATACATCCACCTTCACATACCCCATTCTCCCACACACACACACACTATCCTTCCACTACCCATCCTCCCACACATACACCATTCTCCTACCCATACACCATCCTCCCTCTCATACACCATCCATCCTCCCACACACACACCATCCTTCCGCCATCCATCCTCCCACACATACCCCATCCTCCCACACATACATCATCCTTCCACCATTCATCCTCCCACACATACCCCATCCTCCCACACACACACACACTATCCTTCCACTACCCATCCTCACACCATTCTCCTACCCATACACCATCCTCCCTCACATACACCTTCCTTCCACACAAACACCATCCTTTCACCATCATCCTCCCGCCACCTTATGTCCCGGGGGGACAGCCTCAGCCAGGAGGCGAGGAGACATGAGCCAGGCCCCCACCCCCCCACATCGCCCCAGCCCCCCACTCCCCACCCCCAAAACAGCACCTTCCCCCCAGGGCCAGCAGCCAGAATCCCCCGGAACAGCCCGCCCACGCCCCGGGCCAATGCGACAGGCCACCCGGCCTGCCCCGCCCCCGGGCCATCCATGGAGACAGGGGCGCTTAAAGACCCCATCCCCCTTCCCTCCCCCACTAGCGAGGGAATATATTATGTGCTGTTTGCAATTAAAAGAGTTAAAATTGGGGGGCAGTAACTGCATTGAGGAGGGGGTGGGGCCACCTGAGCAGTCCCACCCACCTGACCTCGCATGTTCCGCCCCCCAAAACGTGTTTGTATGTTGCAAATGTTATTTGTGCTCAGTGACTAAGTGGAATTAAAAGCTGGGAGGCATGCTGCCGCTTGGCGAAGCGGTGGGGCCATTATGATGACCCCCCTGCCCCGCCCAGCGCAACAATCACACCTCCCACAGCCCTACCTGTGTATGTAGTGAAGAGTGGGGGAGGGGAGGGGTCAGGAGATGTAGGTCCAGAGGGGAGTGAACCTCCCCCCTGGAAGACGACCCGCCAGCGGCTTAGGGCGCCCCCGTCCTCCGCCGGCCCCGAAGGGCGTCACAGGCCCGGAGCAGCCACCCAACCCAGGCACGCCACGAACCCCCCCAGGGGCCAGCCACCAGCCCAAGGGGCCACTTTCCTCTTTCTGAGTGGGAGGGGGGCGAGGCGAAGGAAGGGAACCCCAGGCCCACGCCCCCGACACCCGGCCAGGGCGCCCCCCAGAGGACACGTCCTAACCCCTGCAAACACACACACCCTTTTTTTTTTTTTTTTTTTTTTTCCCTCCAGCCACTCACACACCCTCACACACACCTCTATACACAAACACCTCAAAACGTGCACATACCACCACACACACACCTCAGGCACATACCTATAAAAACACACACCGGTGCCTCCATACCCACACATGGAAACTTTCATACACACACGCCCACATACACACACACTCTCATACCCCTCCATACACATACACCACTACACACACACTCACATACATACCTGCATATACACACAAACACCTCCATACATACTCACGCCTCCACCCACACCTTCACTCCTCCACACACACATCGACCTCCACATGCACACACTCACATATACACACCTTCACACACACACACATAGACGCACACACCCAGACCTTCATACACACCTACACACACGTACAGCACACACATCCCTCTACACCCACCCACACACACACATACCTACAGACACACACACACACACCCACCTATATATACACACACCCCCACCCAGGTTCTGGGGCTGCGACCAAGCACCAGGGCACGGACCAACCAGCCCCCGGCACGGCACATCCGGACGGGCCCAGCCCCCCCCAGCAGCGGCAGACCCCCCACCCCCAGGAGCGGGGGGAGACCAGACGCCCCAGAGCCCTGGGCCCCCACCCGGCCCACCCCGGGCCCAACCGGCCACCCGGCCAGGGGCCGACGGACACCGACCCAGGCACCCCGGCAGCCACCCCCCACCGCCACGAGGCAGCCCCACCCCGGGGCCCACCCAATGCCACCCGCCCAGATCGGAACCCCCAGCCGACCCAACAGTGGAGCAGCCGAGATCCCCACCCAGGAGACAACCGGAGACCCGAAGCCACCAGGGACCCCCCACCCACATCCACCGTCATCCCAGCGAAGCCGCAATCCTCCACCTACTTTAAGTGATGTAGCCAGTCACAGGGGACCAGAGGGAATGAAAGTCATCTGATTGGTTCCTGGAGGAGGCAGACATTGTCTCAATGCTGATGTGGTCTAACAGGAGATTTCTAAACTGCTGGATAGACAAATTATTCTTATCTTTCCAGTTCACAAGAATAGTTTTCTTTGCGATGCATAAGGCTGCGAGGACCAAGTTTATGGAGTGTATTCCTATGTTGGTGTCGCCCAGGTCGCCCAGTAGGCAAAGTGTGGGGTTTGCAGAAAAACTGGTTTTAAACCATTTTGAGAGATCTTCACACACCTTAATCCAGAACCTTTGGACAGGTGTGCAGGACCACAGTGCATGGATGTAGCTATCAGAAGTGTTCTCAGAACAGTGTGGGCAGATATCTGATGGTGAAAGGCCCATCCTGAACATCCTGTGTCCTGTATAATGAGTTCTATGGAGAATTTTGAATTGTATTAGTTGTATATTTGAATTCTGAGTCATTTTAAACGTGTTTAAACATATTTGTGACCATCTTTTCTTATCAAAGTTATTAGATAAATCATCTTCCCATTTTGAAGTTGGGAGAGATATCCTGTCTTCTAGCTTTGCAAGTAATCTATATATTTTTGATAATAATTTTGGAGTATTAAGATTCAAGAATTCTGCTATTCTGACAGGAAGCTGCAAGTCTAACTGTACAGGGGTATACTTCTTATATATAATTGATTTTAGTTGGTGGTACTCTAAGAATTTATTACTGATGATTCCATACTGTGAGATTATTGTGTTGAAAGATACCAAGTTTCCATTTTCTATTATCTGTCCTAACTGTTGTATTCCTTTAGTCTTCCATTGAGTGAAGTTTATCATCTTTTTGTTCTGCAGGATGTCAGGGTTGTTCCAGATGGGTGTAAGTCTACATGGAAAGAGGGAAGATCTGGTTATCTTACAGAATTCCCACCAAGCCATTAAGGAAAAACGGATGTTAAGGCTTTTAAAGCACTTATATGGTTTAATGGTTGAGCTGATGAACGGCAGGTCAGAGATGACTAAGTCCTCACACAAAGCCTGCTCCACATCTAGCCACGGCTCATCCAGATAACTGGGTTTGAGCCACTTGGAGATGTACTGCAGCCTGTTAGCTATAAAGTAGTGATTAAAGTTTGGTAGGTCCAGTCCTCCTCTATCTTTAGTCTGCTGTAAGGTTTTAAGACTGATACGTGACGGCTTGTTTTTCCAAAGAAACTTGGATATGAAAGAGTCCAGAGATTTAAACCAACTGGTGGAGGGTTTAGTGGGTATCATTGAAAATAAGTAATTAACTTTAGGTAGGATCATCATCTTAATGGTGGCAACTCTCCCCATTAGTGAGATGGGTAAGCGCCTCCACCGTAAGAGATCATCTTCTATTGTTTTTAGTAGCTGAACATAGTTTAATTTTGTTAAATCTGATAATCTGGGGGAAATATTTATACCTAAATATCTAATGTTTCCTGTCTGTATTTTAATATTAGAGACGTTTTGTAGGTCACAGTTGATGGACATGGCTGTAGTCTTAGCCCAGTTAATGGAATAATCAGATATTGATGAGAACTTATTAATAACCGTGATTGTCTGAGAGAGTGATGTTTGTGAGTTCTGAAGGAAGAGTAATACATCATCTGCATAAAGACTTATTTTATGTTCTATATTTTTGCCCTGGATTCCTTTAATTTCTATATTTTGTCTAATAGCAGCTGCTAACGGCTCTATGAATATGGCAAAAAGTGAGGGGGAGAGTGGGCAGCCCTGTCTGGTGCCTCTCTGTAAGCGGAAGCTTGGAGAAGTTTGATCGTTGGTTTTCACACATGCATTTGGGTTATTATATAATATTTTAATCCTCTCTATGAAAGAAGGCCCAAACCCAAATTTATCTAGTGTTGCAAATAGAAACTTCCAATTTACCCTGTCGAAGGCTTTTTCTGCATCTAGAGAAATGATTGTGGATTCTAGATTATATAAAGTAGAGTAATCTATGAGGTTAATTAGTCTACGCATGTTAGTAGATGAATGTCGACCTTTTATAAAACCTGTCTGGTCCGGATGTATTATAAGAGGGGTTATTTTTTCTATCCTTCTGGCAAGAGCTTTACTAATTATTTTCAGGTCTAGATTTATTAAAGATATGGGACGGTAACTGCATGGAAGTGTGGGGTCTTTGCCTGGTTTTAGCAATAGTGTTATATTAGCTAAGTTCATATTTTGCGGTATTTTTTGTTTTTCCTGTATTTCTAACAACATATTATAAAATGTAGGAGCTAGCGTTGTCCAGAATTCCTTGTAAAATTCTGCTGAGTAACCATCTGGACCCGGGGCTTTATTGTTGGGCATATGTTGGAGAGCTTCGTGGCGTTCATCTACAGTAATAGGTGCATCTAAATTTATTTTATTTTCATTTTTTAGTTTTGGTAGATTAATGTTATTTAAAAATTGTTCAATATGTTCATCTGTTGGATTAATCTGTGATTCATATAATGTTTTATAGAAGCTTCTAAACGTGTCATTTATCTTGTCTGGGTCATGGCTGATGTTTCCGTCTTGATCTTTAACAGAGGAGATTGTTGTTTTCTCCTTGTTTGTTTTTAGTTGATTTGCTAAAAACTTTCCAGATTTGTTACTATGTTCAAAGTTCTCCAAGCGAAGTCTTTGCACTAAAAACTGTGTTTTTTTATCTATAATTTCTTTAAGCTGCAATTTAGTTTTCCTTATATTATTCATTGTGTGCTCTTCAGGGGAAATGCGGTAAGCCTCCTCCAATGATTTAATCCTGAGTTCTAATTCTAAAACTCTTGCTGTTTCCTTCTTCTTCTTATGTGAGGAGAAGGAAATTATTTTCCCTCGCATTACTGCTTTTCCTGCTTCCCAAAGGAGACACGCTGAAGTTTCAGGCATGTCATTTTTTTCTATATAAATTGACCATTCTTTTTTAAAATAATCAATAAACTCAGGATCTTTCAATAAAGAGGTGTTAAATCTCCAGCTTTGACCAATCGGTTTATTATTTTTGATTCTCAGACTGAATGAAACTGGTGCGTGATCGCTGATGCTGATTGGATGTATCTGAGTCTCTGAAATGTCGCCCATTAGTGAATTAATATTTAAAATATAATCTAGTCTAGAGAAGGAGTGGTGAACTGAAGAGAAGAAGGTGTATTCTCTTAGTTTAGGATGGTGAGAGCGCCAAGCATCGCAAAGACCAAAATCCTTCATGTACTGTTTGATAGTTTCTGACGACTGCCAGACTCGATGACTGCCTGATGTGCTGCAGCGATCTTGTTCAGTCAAGACTACATTAAAATCACCAGCTAGCACTATTCTGTTATCTGAATAATTCTGGAGTGTAGCAAACAGGGAGTGGAAAAAGGAGGGATCATCTACATTGGGACCGTACACATTGGTAATACATAATTTGATATTGCAAATAGATAATAAAGTTATCAGAAATCTGCCTTCCGGATCCACTACTGTGCTATCTATGTCAAAATTTAGTCTCTTATTAATAAGAGTAGCTACTCCTCTCTGCCTAGAATTGTAACAAGCTGAATAAACATGAGGAAACTGAGCTGTTTTAAGAAGATCTATGGTTGAGTTTGTTAGATGAGTCTCTTGTAGTAAGACAATGTCAGCCTGCAGCTCCTGTAATTTATTAAAGATCTTCAACCTCTTCTCCCTGGAACCGGCTCCATGTACATTCCAACAGACGATTTTTACCATGGTTATTGTGAACGGTTTAATGCTTCATGCATGTTACTGGCGCGTGTGTCTTTGTGCACCCCTCTGCGTGTTCGCGCGTGTTTGCGTGCAGCCTGACTGCGCGTGTTTATCCGTGTGTTAAATATCTGTATATGTACCTTAATGCGTGTTCTCTCATACATAAAACGCGAGTATTTATATGTATCATGTATGGTGCGGCTGTGCGTCCTGACGGTGTTCGACCGGCTGCGTGCGTTGCTGATATTACGAGCTGGATTACAATTAACAGTGAATGCGTGAAATAGAAAGAGAGTGAAAAGTGAGAGTGGTTGTGTGTAAGAGAAAAACAAAACAGAAAAAAAATACATCAATCTAGGTGTAGAGGCTGTGGTGAGGACGAGCGGTGTGTTCTACTGTCAGTGATCTATAATGGCGAGTTAAGAGTGATCATTGTGAGAGATTGACTTACAGCACCTGGGATCAGAAGAGCCACGGCGTGATGTTGGGGTCCCGGTAAAGCTGGCCGTCAATAAATAATTTGTCCACTGCGATGACTGCTCGGGATCCTTCCGTGATGAATTTTCGTCTAATCGGGAAAAGGATTCTTCTCCGGTCAAGAATTTCCTTTGGAAACTGGTCGTTTACTCCAAAGTTGGTTCCCCTTAGTTCTCGGCCCTGGCGTTTAACTCTTTCCTTTTGCTTAAAATCCCCGAACTTTGCAACAATAGGCCGTGGTCTTCGGGCTCCGGGCTTCTTTCCTCCCAGACGATGGACTCGGTGAAACTGTATATCATTTGTAACTTCTGCAGGAAGTTTAAGTTTGGTGGATATAAAGCTTCTTACAGTGGCTTCAGGGTCCTTATCCGTCTGTTCTGGGATTCCCATAAACACCAGATTGTCCCGCATACTCCTGGCCTGTAGGTCTATTACCGTTTCTTTTATTTTTCTATTTTCTACTGTGAGTCGGGTCACTCCCTCCGTGAGGGATTTCACCGACTCCCTAAGGTTGACGTTCTCTGTCGCTAGCGCCTCCACCTGCTTCTGGCTAAACTCCAGCGATTCTCGGACGGCCTGGAATTCTCAGTGGAGAATCTCCAACAAGCTCAGACGGGCGTCAAAGCTGGAGAGCTTGTTATCTATTGATATTAATACATCCATTGAGTCTTTGCTCGGAGGAGAGATGGATCCAGGTGATTCCTCATCGCGCTGTCGCTTCGCCGCTGAAGAGGTGGACGGAGTCGAAGTTTTGTTTGACTTCCCCATAACTATTAATTCGTAGCACTGATCTATGTAACTGGTCAGGCTAGCCAAATCCTCCCCGCTGTGCTCCAGAGTATCTCTTAATAAGTTCCCTTTTCCTTCTTTAGAAAAAACAATGTTTTTACAGGGTTAGTGAATTGGCGATGGTACAGAATTGAATAAATGAATTTGTTATTTAGCGCCTTGTCTCAGTCTGCCGTCTCTCACTCACCAGTGTCACTTACCTCATGACGTCACTTACCTGCGACACTTTGTGACACAAAATTTGTTTTTTTGAGCTTGCTGTCTTGGCGCCCGGCAACAGTGACAAGAACTGTGCATTCTGTCAGTCATTGGTGCATGAGGCTGTTAGTCCCACCGGATCTTACATGTGATTGGACTAATACTTCACCAGGGAAACGATTGGTTAGAAGAGGCGAGTGTCCCTCCCCCGGAGCCGTTTTTTTTTCTCTAGTTTTTTAGAGTGTGAGTTTCAGAGTTTCAAACCAAAGCAGCGAGAGAATGCTGCCAAAAATCCCCCCATTGCAACTAGCAGCGGTGCAGACAAAAACGCAAAAGTCCATCCGCCCAGATTTCAAAGTAAAATTTAATCCCTACTAAATGATGTTTGGAGAAGATTTTAACATTTCACAACTCAGGTTTGAAGGTCTCAAAACTTTTTGCAAACATGTACACAGCAGTTTTCAGATCTCATATTACAAGGTTTCAAAGGTTTTTTGCAAACTAATGTGGTGGGAGAACAATGCCATATTTGAAACATGTAGACTTGAAAACAGCAAGGTTGCAACAAGAGGTTTAAATCTCTAAAAAATGTGAGGCTGAAACTCTGTAATAAGCATTTTGCTCTTATGAAAAATAAAAATTCAAGTACAAAATTATGCTTGCAGGGACTCAAACTTCTTTTTTCAGATTTTCAAAATACTTTTCAAGGTTTCAAAACATTTTCTTTCAGTTTCAGATTATGGCAGTGTTCTCATCCCATAGACTACATTGGAAAAGATACTGGGTTATAAATGTCTTGTGAAGTACTATAGCTATGTAACCTGTAAGTGAAAATGTTCAATATGAAGACAGATCTGGTCAAAATACTGGTAGCTGCATTCAAGGAATCATGAGGAACTGGAGAAGAGTAGCCCCTCCTACTTTGAGGAACTGGATGAACATAGTAGACAGGATTATTAACATGGAAAGGCTCACATATAAACTGAGACTAAAACAAACATCAAATGTGAGAAATGGACAACGTACCTGTCTGTCATGGCTGCTGCTTTGCATCAAGCTCACCTGCTGCACCTGTAGGCTGTCCTCACCTGCTCTACTTAAACACTCTCCCGTCTCTGCTTCCCTGCCACATGGTCAGCAATACTAACCTTGTTGATATCCAGCGGTTTTCTTGTGGTTCAGACCTCCTGTTACCGACCCTATCACGTCCTTGGATTTCTCTTGTCTGACCCACGCCGGATTTGTTCTTGTCAACTGTCTATCTGGATATTGACCCCTGCTTGGAACGACCGCCGAGACTTGCCTGCCCCCCTTGATAAGTAGCCTGATATTTGCCTTTTTGTGTATGAACATTGCCTGCCCTTGACTAAGCCTTTTGGATTCATGGATCCATATATTAATGCAGGGGTGGCCAACGTCGGTCCTCGAGAGCCACAATCCTGCAGGTTTTCCATGCATCCCTGCACCGACACACCTGACTAAAACTAATGAGTCATAGTGCAGATCCTTATAGGCTGTTGGATCCACTTAATTTGAGTCAGGTGTGTTGGTGCAGGGATGCATGGAAAACCTGCAGGATTGTGGCTCTTCAGGATTGACGTTGGCCACCCCTGTATTAATGTCTGGAGTCTTTTCAGGATTCTTCAACACGTAGCCTCTCAGGATTTCCCTGCCACTCCTTAGCAGACTACATCTGGTTTCTCCCCATTATTCTCCCGGTTTCAATAAACCTTACTCTGTTCAAACTTTTACCCTCTGTGTGTGGCTGAATTTCATGGTCCTCAGGAATAACACATTACACCTGCCTAAAGACAGAGGCGCTGCTGGAGATTGAACAAAATCAATGCCACTGCATTATATACCAAAGTTTTGTACCCTGCTGTCATTTTTTTTTTCTTTTTTTTTGTGGAGGGGGGTATTAAAAATTGAATTAAAAGAAAATGAATGAACCAACAAGTGGTCCAAGATGGCGGCCACACTGCTCGTCAGCTCCTACAGGCGTCTGCAGACTGCAGCGTTGACACTTTTATCATGTCTGTCTTCATGTCAGTGTCTATCTGCACTTGTCATTATAACAACCAGGTACACAACAGCTGCTTTGTTGTGACATGGCTGCCTTTATAATACAAGTGTGTATATGTGAGCGGGCAGCATTGGTACACATCAAAATTCCTTCAGAAATTTTTTTGGTTAGTGATTATTCTGATATATTAAGATTTTTGCATTATTAAAATGTTCTTTTATGGATCATTTTGGAGTAAAGTTGTTTTTCATGGAAGTTAATTGTATCCTGCTTAGTTTTTGTTGTGCCACAAAGTTTTTTGGTAAAAAAAAAAAGAAAATCCAAAATATTGATTTCTCTGTTAAAGCATGGAGATATGGAGCCACCGTATAGAACGGCTACAATGAAAATTTAAATCATATGCTTCAAATCTTACCTCATAATTTCTGGCAGTGATTATTTCCTTGATAAAAATAAGTTACCTCTCAAATTCTAAAAAAAAATAAAAATAAAAAACTGAGCCAGTGGCTATAAATCCTATCTGTACCATGTACCACAATTTTCAAAAGGTGACTGAAAACAAGTAAAAGACTAAAAGCTCAGAGATAAATCTCTGCCTCGGCTCGCTGCAATAATAAGACTCCTTTCTGAACGTCTGCTCTGAGCTCTGGACACGCCAGTGGCCCATTATCCTGCACACACCCTCAAACCAAAACAACCTCTTACAGCTCTAAGAAACCTCAGAACACCTTTAAACACTGCTTCTGTCTCACAGGCATCACAGTAATGATGTTTTTTTTATTTCTCCCAGTAAAGGATGGGCTGGATGGGGCCGTCAATGCCATCTGTTACTGTGGCAGCTGTTAGCTGTGCTAATGAACTGGGAGTGTAGATCAACCTGCAAATAAACACATTCACACTGTTTTCCTATAACTGTGAGGACCCATCGCTGACATCATGCATTCCTTAGAGCCATCAAAACTAATTATCCAACCTTAAAACTGACCCTTACGTCACCTTAACACCTATTAAAAAGTTTTAAAGCTAATGTTGAAGAATAGACGGCAGTTGTATTTACTGATAATGTGTTCACAATTCATACAGACCACATTAAACATTCATGTAGAAAAGCAGTCGAAAAATGACTGGAAACAAAGGAAACATTAAATCAGATAGTGAATTTTTCCCACATGACATTTTCTTTTTATTTATATCTTAAACACCATCCCGATCTTTTTGGAGGTGGGGTTGTTCGATCAGACTGTGTGAGCTAATAATGGGTTAGCTCAGCCAAATGACAGGGCCTATATTTACTGAGACCAGACAGCCCGTCCTTTCTCTGCAGGAGAGATAAAAAAAAAAATCTGTGTATTTAACAAGGACACTGAAACATTGAAGGCTCAGATAGTGTATGTTCATTCTGCAGAAGTGTGCACACACAGAGCTTTCCAACATCAAAAATTAACTCGTATAAAACACAGTGATGAGAAGTGTTTGTAGAAAATGCAGCAAGGCAAGGCCCTTTACCCATCATCAATCCCAGGTCCTACCCACTCTGCTGTGTCTGAAGGCGGATTCATGCTCACACGGCGTCTGCGTGGCAGCAGGGGTGGTATCGGCCAGTAAACTCACCAGATCGGAGTTCTTTTGATGGTTCACTACAGTTCGGTAGGTATTTCCAGTTTTAAAATAACAAAGGCCTCCAGTACGGTTCAGTGTCTTTATTAGCTAGTGGAAGAAAACAAAGAAATAATTCGACCAGCCTTTCATCAACTTGATCCGCTGTTATTGTTTTTAAAAATGCTGGTTACCACACAAATTCAGCAAGAAGATCCAGATATGTGGCAACATGTGATCCCAAACTGACCAATCACAAGGGAGTACCTCCACGTAACGGTCTGCGTAGCAGGGGTGCAGGTCAGGTCTGGAAGAGGTGAGCGTCGAACCTCTAGGGAGCTACGCCAAGCCTACGGCGGTGACGTATATGCCACGTGAGCATAAATCTGCCTTTAGAATGACTGAGTCCTGGGTGGACCAAGGCCAACCAGCCACAACACTGGGGAGCAACATATTAGCATCACATAAGATTTGGACATTTAGAGAACAAAAATGCTTTGGTTAATGACAGCAGATTTCATTTCCAATTTACAGTTTCCACCTGGGATTCAAGTATTTCTTTTTATCTGTTGTATCGGCTCTGGTTTTTCCTTATTCTTCTTCTCAAAGTTGAATGGCACTTTTGGGGTCTTGAACATGCTTAAAAACTCAACAAATTTTGCCTACACCCCCAAAGGAATGCGTAAATTTAAATATTTTCGGGTGCTCTGGACTGTTGGGCGAAATTGAACGACAGCGCCACCTATTTATGATGCCCCACCACTGCATGTCATCAGTGTTTATAAAATTTGGAACACATATTCTAAATGCTCAGGCGAACAAAAAATCCTCTTGGAGCAATGGCCGAAAACCAACAGGAAGTCAGCCATTTTGGGTCAAAGTTGTCATTTTGCTCACGGCTAATAAAATCTATCTCCTTCTAGAGATTTCATCATACTGACATCAAAATAGCACAAGATGTTCAGAAGGCATGTGTCTTTAAAAGTTAAAAAAAGTTTTCTAATAGGAGAAAGGGCATAGAGGGGGCGGGTTTGACGTCTCGTTTAAAAACTAAAGTGATATAACTTCCACATAAAACAACATATCTGAACCAAAATGGCCATGTATGATGCCAGTCCCATCCTGAACACATCTACATGTCAATAATTGGATTATGAATTGGCCACGCCCCCTGACAACAGGAAGTCATGGTTTTTACCCAAAGAACCACTTCTCTGACGTTTTGAACACAACAAGGACCAAACTGGGTCAGACAGCAGAAAACAAGTTGGTGATGAAATCCAGAGAAAACTGTTGTTCTACGCTGCAGGGCAAGACCCTGGTGCCATGGCGAACTTTGATAAGATGCCATGACATCATAAATCAATATAAATCCCAAAATTCTCATCCAATCACCACCAAACTGACAGGGATTAATCGGGGTCTGCTTCTGAACAGATCCATGTGACCAATTCCGGTCTAGCCCTAAGCCCCGCCCACTTTTAACAGGAAGTGCTTCTTTTCAGACCCCAGGGTCCTTCTCCTCAGGAAGGAACCTCGCACACTCAAAAGTGCTTCAGATCATGTCAAACCCTTTCATGATACTACAGTAAAAAAAAATCAAGTTCCTTCACCAAATGTAACCATGGCGACTGGCGTCCACCACCATGAAACAGGAAGTACTTGTAACTGACCCAATGTACTCTTGATCTCCACCAAACTTGGCGGGGAGGACAGTGGTCAGGCCCAGAACTAATTCAAATAGATATATGCTGGAAATATGGCTCAATAGCGCCCCCTATAAATATTTAATCTATCAGCCCCAATCACTGCTTAACATGCCAGGAAAAACAAAAAGCCTCTTCGTGTCAGGATGTTGTCAACGCCATAGACCCCACCCCCTGGGAACAGGAAGTCCCATCATTTTAACCCTTTAATACCTGTAAAACCAATTCAAACTCATTAATATCATCCTTCATGACCTCATGGTTGATAATGTGACTGACTTCTTGCAGCATCATGATTAAAATGGCTTCCTGTGATGTTTAAATCCTTCGCCATGAAAGAGGAAGTTGCTTTAATTTTAAGTCAGTTGACCAATGGAGGTGATATTTTTCTGTTCTCATTAGAATTCCAACCTGAACATGGTTCTACATGAAAAACAACTATAGCACCACCTAGAGGCCACGTTGAATTTCTCTCTTGATAAAATCATGCTCCGGTTTTTAAGAATTTGACACAATTTGTTAGAAACAAGGTCATGAACGCTTCGTCGCTGGTCAGACTGAGGTGCCAGTTGATCTTCTAATGAGGAAAATCACCCCTTAATACAGAAAACCTCTGAAAGAATGGGCATATGGCTGCAGGCAAGAGCAAGCGTGCAGTGGGAGGGAGGTTGCTGGCTGGTGTGGTGGTACAATAGGCCAGAGCGGCGCTGTAGGTGTGAGGGCCTTCATCACTGCTTGCAGCTTTAATTTCATTTGAAATTTCATTTTGTTCAACTTTAGTGAATCAACAGCAGCGATTCCATCGGGGAATCTGGATGTTGCTGCAAACTGCATTGTTATGTTTGCCTGTCCCCCGGTGTAGGAAAGTTCATGTAACGTTGGGATGAACCGATGATGCTGTCTAACACGTCTGCCATCACACGGCTGAAGGTTGGCGGTGATATCCCCGACCTGTCAGCCAGTTCCCTCTGGAAGGTGCCAGTTGCCAGAAAAGTTAGCACTTGCAGAGGCATGGCCTGGTTCTTCCTGGCATGGCCTGGTTCCTTCTGGCATAGCCTGGTTCCTTCTGGTGGTCTCTGTAACTCTGGGCCCAAACCATCACAGATTTCTGAGACCATCACAGAGGTCCAAATGCATCACAGAGGTCTGAGACCGTCACAGAGGTCCAAAAGCATCACAGAGCACAACACACCACAGCAGCTGTGTTTGGCTCCTCTGGTACCTTTACTAATGCCTTTCTTTGTCTCAGGATGTCCCTCAGCAGTTGGTTCATTTGTGCCGCTAGGCACTCATGGAGTGAAGTTAGCATCTTTAACCAGTAGGCATAGATCATGTCTGGGCCAGGTGCTGACCAGTTCTTCATACCTGAGATTCCTTGCTGGATATCTGCCACTGTGATGATAACTGGTCTTTGTTCAGGGAGGGAGCTGTGGTTCACTCTTAGTTCTTTTAACTACTGTGCTTTACTGTTCTGTGATGCCTCCTTCTCCCATATGTTTTCCCAGTATTGTTTAGTCTTCATCCTTGGTGGTTAGCATGTGTGGTATTACCCTGCCAGGTTAGTGGAGAACAGCCAGTTTATTTTCCTGGTCTCTTTTTCCTTTGAATATCTCCTCAGTCAGTTAGTGATGCATTCACATCAGCTAGAAGACTTTCTGGTGGTACTTCACTCATTTTTGCAAGTCAGTGTCGGGGTTGACAGGCTCTCATCTTAGCCATGATCATATCCCTCAGGAAAGTCGCTCTCTCATTCATCTAATTCATTATTGGCTGAGTTGATGTTAACTCTCCTTTCTGACCTATCGTCCTGGCTCCCCGTTGCTGTATGTAGCACCTACATCACTGTCAAGACAGAGAATTATCTGCCACTGGACCAGTACTAGCCTCGGAAGGAGTGGTAGCACAACTAAATCAAAACCAGAGTCAAGACTTAATTATATAAGCCGGCAATTTTTATTCAACACATAAACACAAAATACAATGCACATTATAGAACATAAACAACATTCACACTGTATCAAGGCCAGTACCTGTAACACCATTGTTTAATATCCAGTAAGGTCAACCTGTTTTGTTGATCAACCAAATTAATTCCAAATTAGTCTATTAGACTGGTCTTTAAAGTGAGGTTGGGCGATAACTGAGTTTAGACTCAATTTGTTCAGTTTAAATTCTGCTCTAGAGAGCTTCTGTTATCTAACCTGAGCAATAAAGAAAATACAATATTTCTAAGTATGTGTACACACACACACACACACACATATATATATGTTCTGCAAAGGAGAGGACGTTTTATCTCTCCCTTCTCAATGTTTATATATTATATAAATACACATATATGAAGTTCCTGCAGGCTCTAATACAGTTAAAGGTAATGATGGGGGAGCTGAGTGGATGCTCAGCAGACGTTAAAGAGATGGCGCTGCTTCTGCTGTACTACTTTGATGAGAAGGAAGAGGCAATGTTCTGTTTCGTGGAGGACACGTGCCTTGCAGAAGAAGCACAGATGGATGAAGATCCATTGGCTCTCACCACTGTTGTATGTGGTAAGCTGAGGATTGTCCTTCTGGTTCTCTAATAATCTCGCCTCTTTTTTCTCAATTCTCTTGTATTTTGCTCTTCCCTTTACTTCTCTATAGTCTGTCTCAGTATAAGGACACAAATTTATATTGTGTATTGTTTTTATGTTGTCTGATTTTTCTACTTTGTTTATTTTAATCTTCTTAATCTTAAAGGTTAGATTGAACTGCTTATGAACTTTGTGTTGGCTTAAAGCCTATTTACCGCCTATTTGAGGTGAATTCAAAACACTCAGAGCTTGAGACTTTAGTCTGTTGGTCTGGCGGACCACTAGCTTGCCAGACTCAGATGTCCTCTGTAAAAAACTAAGGCGTTTTTTAAGTTTGTAAAAAGTTTTATTCAGAGTTGCTGAAATATTTGTATGCAGTTGTTAAAGTGCATATGTAACGGGTACTGGAACCCCAAAACCCGCTGCAGCACATAAGCTGGAAAACAGAGTGTAAATGATCGCACGGGAGACGTTGTTAATGTTGTTCCAGAATCTCTCAGCTTATTTATTTAACACATGAACTCATTCTGCTGTTGATATTTTCCAATTTGTACTTCAGCACTTCAGTGTACATTTTAATTGTCTCTGTAGACATATTTGATTGTGCAAAAACACAAGAAAACACCAACATTGGTTTTAGAAACCTCCACAATAAATCAATTGCATGTCCCTCTGTGACAACTGCATCATCTTAAAACAAACTAATATTAATACTGCTGCACTCAAAATGCACTTACATTCACATATTGTGATATAATGTTTTGGACACGTATTTTACAGCTTTGTAAACTATATGGCTGATTTGTCTTATAACCATAACTATTGTAATTAGCAAACAGTTTAACAGTTTTAATAAGTACATAGAAATCACTGTTTTAACCTTTAATCATGTACAGAAACAAAAATAAACTAAATCATGGAGCCTCGTTCACATATATATCAAACCAAAAATTCTGGATGTGTGGCCCACATTCATCCACAACATATTGTTGCTAATAGCTCAACAGCTCAATGGATATTATTCTGTCCTAGCAGATACAGTTGTGTTCAAAATAATAGCAGTCCAACATGAATAACCTGTTTTTGGTAGAAATTATATTACTGCATGGCAAATAATCTACCAGTTGCTGTAGTGGGGTCTTAGAAAACCAACAGAGCCAACATTCATGATATGCATGCTCCTGAGTTTGTGTAATTGAATAATGAATTAAAGGGGCTTGTTCCAAATAATAGCAGTGTGGATTTCAATTAGTGAAGTCATTCAATCTGTGATTGAAAACAGGTGTCAATCAGGTGGCCCTTATTTAAGGATGAAGCCAGCACATGTTGCTCATGCATTTCTCTCTGAAAACCTGAGAAAAATGGGTCGTTCCAGACATTGTTCAGAAGAAAAGCGTACTTTGATAAAAAAAGTTGATTAATGAAGGGAAAACGTATAAAGAAGTGCAGAAAATGATGGGCTGCTCGGCTAAAATGATCTCCAATGCTTTAAAATGGAAAGCAAAACCAGAGACACGTGGAAGAAAACGGAAGACTACCATTCGAATGGATCGAAGAATAGCCAGAATGGTGAAAACTCAGCCAATGATCAGCTCCAGGATGATCAAAGACAGTCTGAAGTTACCTGTGAGTACTGTGACAATTAGAAGACGCCTGTGTGAAGCTAATCTATCGGCAAGAAGCCCCCGCAAAGTCCCACTGTTACAAAAAAGACATGTGCTGAAGAGGATACAATTTGCCAAAGAACACATTGGCTGGCCAAAAGAGAAATGGAGAAACATTTTGTGGACGGATGAGAGTAAGATTGTTCTCTTTGGGTCTAAGGGCCGCAGACAGTTTGTCAGACAACCCCCAAACACTGAATTCAAGCCACAGTACACTCTGAAGACAGTGAAGCATGGTGGTGCAAGCATCATGATCTGGGGATGTTTCTCTTACTATGGTGTCGGGCCTATTTATCGCATACCAGGGATCATGGATCAGTTTGGATACATCAAAATACTTGAAGAGGTCATGTTGCCTTATGCTGAAGAGGAAATGCCCTTGAAATGGGTGTTTCAACAAGACAACGACCCCAAACACACCAGTAAGCGAGCAGCAGCTTGGTTCCAGAACAACAAAATTAAAGTCATGGAGTGGCCAGCCCAATCCCCGGACCTTAATCCGATAGAAAACTTGTGGGGTGACATTAAAAATGCTGTTTCTGAGGCAAAACCAGGAAATGCAAAGGAATTATGGGACGTTGTCAAATTATCCTGGGTTGGAATCCCTGTTGACAGATGCCAGAAGTTGGTTGACTCCATGCAACACAGATGTGAAGCGGTTCTCAGAAACTGTGGCTATACAACTAAATATTAGTTTAGTGATTCATAGGAATGCTGAATCCTGGATATTTTTCATTTCATACAGTAAATATTTGAGTTTGTAAAGTAAAATGCAGACACTGCTATTTTTTTGAACAGCCCAATGTTCATTTTTCTTCATTTTCTGTAACATAATTAAAGAAATGTCTGCTTTTTCTTCATGTTTTGATTTAGAATATAATGTGCAGTGTTACCAATGCATGGAAATAAAAACTATTATAAGGACCTTGGGCTTAACTCAATTTTTTAACCTGACTGCTATTATTTTGAACACAACTGTACGTCACCAGTATTGCTAGACAGATAGCTAGTAGGCTTGACTCCAGATTGAGCTGATTTTACTGAGTTCTTCCAAGTTTGTAAAACTGCAACACAAAATCAAAATATACAGTATATTAACATCAACTAAAATATGTGCAAAGTTCCTGATCAACCTTTCTCTTACTCCTTATAGATTAATGACAATTCAAGGTAACCAATCTTTAGGCAACAATATTTGATAAGATGAACACAAACATTGTAACAATAGAATCCACCCACAGGTAAAGAAATAAGGCATAAGACGCAGTAAAGCAAATGTGCAAGGACACATAACAGAAATGAGGCCCAACATTAAGCAACACGGCCTGCAGCTACCCATGCTAACATTTAGCTCCCGATTAGCATTAGCATAATTAGCTCGGTTTTACAACTGAAAATACAAAGCTTCAGAGACTATTATGATGCTCACAAGTTGGAACTAACTTAAATAAACACGGAGCAGTCATACTCACTGACAGATCTACTACAAGGATCAGACAAATGACTGTGGTGGAGCACTCAGCCTACATGTGCTGTGGTTTAATACTGTTCTGCATGGTGTAATGACACAAGTCACCACCAGAGGTCCCTTACATTTGCTGACTACCAACAGGAGTCAGAACAGATATAACTAGCATTAACCTCCTAGCTACTGCTAGTTAGCTGACCAGTGCTACGCTTCAGCGGCCATTTGAGCAAGAAAACAATCCCCCCTCCCGTGGGCTCACCACCTGCAGGAGGGGCCATAGGGGTCGGGTGCAGTGTGAGCTGGACGGCTGCCAGAGGCGGGGACCCTGGCGGTCTGATTCTCGGCTGCAAAAGCTAGCTCTAGGGACGTGGAATGTCACCTCTCTGGCGGGGAAGGAGCCTGAGCTGGTGCGCGAGGTTGAGTGGTTCTGGCTAAATATAGTTGGACCCACCTCGACACACGGCTTGGACTCTGGAACCACTGTCCTTGAGAGGGGCTGGACCCTCTTCCATTCTGGAGTTGCTCCCGGTGATAGGCGCCGAGCAGGTATGGGCATGCTCATTGCACCCTGACTTGGCACCTGTGCGTTGGGGTTTACCCAACAGGTGGACGAAAAGGTAGCTTCCCTCCGCCTTCAGGTGGGGGGAAGTGGTCTGATTGTTGTTTGTGCTTATGCACCAAACAGCAGTTCAGTATACCCACCCTTTTTGGAGTCCTTGGGGGGGGGGGGGGTGTTGGAGAGTACTCCTTCCGGGGACTCCCTTCTTCTGCTGGGGGACTTCGGTGTTCACATGGGTAATGTCAGTGAGACCTGGAGGGGTGTGATTGGGAGGAATGCCCCCCTGATCTGAATTCAAGGGATGTTTTGTTGTTGGACTTCTGTGCTCGTCATGGATTGTCCATAACGAACACCTTGTTCAGGACACTCTAGATGGCAGTTTGATGATCGGCTTTGTAGTCGTATCGTCGAACTTGCGGCCGCATGTCTTGGGCACTCGGGTGAAGAGACGGGCGAAGCTGTCAACTGATCACCACCTGGTGGTGAGTTGGCTCAGATGGTGGGGGAGGATGCCAGTCAGGCCTGGTAGCCCCAAGCGTGTTGTGAGGGTCTGCTGGGAACGTCTGGCAGAGTCCCCTGTCAGAAAGAGTTTCAACTCCCTTGTCTGGCAGAGGATCAACCATGTCCCGGGTGAGGCGGGGGATATTGAGTCCGAGTGGGCTGTGTTCCGTGCCCCTATTGTTGAGGCGGCCAGCCGCATCTGTGGCTGCAAGGTTGTCAGTGCCTGTCGTGGCGGCAACCCTTGAACTCATTGGTGGACACCAGTAGTAAGGGATGCCGTCAAGCTGAAGAAGGAGTCCTATTGGGCCTTTTGGGCCTGTGGGACTCCAAAGGCAGCTGATGGGTATCAGCGGGCTAAGCAGAGCGCAGCTTTGACGGTTGCTAAGGCAAAATATATATATATATATATATATATATATATATATATATATATATGCACTGCCTCTAGCATTACATGACAGCACTTTGGTCCAACTGGACTCACACCAGTCTGACTACCACTTAATTATGATGTCCCATCTTGTTTGAATTCTTGCTTGTTCTTACTCAGATGTAAGTCGCTTTGGATAAAAGCATCTGCTAAATGACTGTAGAATAGAATAGGAAGCATAAGGGGTGGGGGCCAAACAACACCTAGGGCTTCAGCAGGGGGTGGCAGGGAGAGATCCCTGCCATTGCTTTGCCATCATGAGATGTACTGGGGTTAAAGGCCTTCTCTGAATCCCTTGGCCCTTACTGTTGGCTGTTGTGTTCTGTCATCTACAGTGGTGTGTAAAGTCATAAGCACTTCAAGGAACAAGGCTCCATGAGGATTCCCAAAGCACGCAAACACTTTACTTCGTGCCTGATCCTTAGCCCGCCACCTGATTGGCCCTGTTGGGTACAGTCGTCTGTAACCACAGGTGTCTGTAACCAGAACATTGCAGAGACAGATCAAAGATAATCAATAAACTATCAACAGACTCATCTTCATCTGTCTCATGCCTTTCCTGTGGTTCAGGGTTCTGCTGCTGAGCTGCTGCCTCGTTAAACAGTCCCTGAGTAGACTCTGCTCCCCCTTTCATACTTCCTCCAGTTCCCACAGACCCACCTGCACCTGGATCAAAATAAAAAACACATCATCTGTAAAGCTTTAGCACATTTAGATATGAAAACACATTTTGATTTAACCATTATGATAGTTTCAATGGCAAAATATACTGGCTTATTTTATATTACTTTCATCCTGTTCCATTTCAGTCGTTGAATTTGTGTATTGACTACTGCACCTCCTTACTGGCTGGCCTGCCTGCATGCTCAGTTAAACCTCTGCAGATGATCCAGAACGCAGCAGCACGTCTGGTCTTCAACCAGCCCAAAAGAGCTCATGTCACTCCGCTGCTAATCGCTCTCCACTGGCTTCCAGTTGCAGCGCATCAGATTCAAAGCTCTGCTTCTGGCTAAAAAAACAATAACCCAAACGGCTCCGGTCTACCTCCACTCCTTAATCCAGAGCTACACTCCCTCTCCACAGTTACGCTCTGCCAGTGAAAGACGCCTAGTGCTCCCACCACAAGGTGGCGCCACATCAGTAGCTACACTCTTCTCCTCTGTTGTTCCCCGGTGGTGGAACAATCTACCAAACTCCGTCCGATCCACAGAGTCCTTATCCACTTTTAAAAGCAAGCTAAAGACTCAGTTGTTTAAGGAGCATTTCCACATTTAGCTTAACTCTTCTACTCAGAATGAGGTAGAAAGATTTGTCCAGCTCTTTGGTTCAACCAAGTACTGAAGAAGCTGCTGCACTTATGTCCAAGTTTATATTGTTTGATGAAATCGTGATCTTGTATTTAAACAAAATGACTTACAAAAAACTAAAAAAAATTTTTTTTTAAATGTATTATATGCACTGCCTCCAGCACTACATGACAGCACCTGGTCCAACTGGACTCCAGCAGTCTGACTACCACTAAATGATGACGTCCCATCTTGTTTGAATTCTTGCTTGTGTTGTTCTTTCTCTCAGATTAAGATGCTTTGGATAAAAGCGTCTGCTAAATGACTGTACTGTACAGGTACTGTTTGTAAGGACAAAACTGATATTGTTGGCTTTGGAAATTCAGAGCTTCTAAATAATGCAGTTAGTGTTCTTGGTCCGCTGACCTCGTTTTGTCAAACCCATGCCAAAAATCTGGGTGTTATTATTGCCAATTCCTTTAACTTCCACCGGCAGGTTAATTCTGTAGTCAAAAGTGTTTTTTTTCCATCTGAGGTTGCTCAGCAAGTTAAAGCCGTACCTGCCCAAGCATGACCTTGAAAAACTTATTCACCTGCTCATCATGTCCCACTTAGATTACTGCAACTCCCTATATTACGGCATTGACCAGACATCTACATCGACTGCAGCTTCCCAAAACGCTGCTGCTCGGTTGCTTCCAGGGACAAGACGGCGTGATCACATCAACCCCGTGCTCGCCTCCTTGAATTGGCTTTGTGTTAGTTTTAGGACCCAGTACAAGATTTTATTAATTGTTTTTAAAGCCTTAAATGGTTTGGCTCCCTCATACTTGTCAGAGTTGCTACACCAGCATGCTCCAGCCAGGACTTTGAGGTCCTCCTCACAGCTCCTACTGAAGGTCCCGTCTGCCAGACTTAAATCCAGGGTGACAGAGCTTCTCTGTTGCTGCTCCTAAGCTGTGGAACAGCTTCACATCAGAGCAGCTCGTCTGTCGCTGGTTTTAAGTCTTTACTCAAAACCTACTTCTTTGCACTGGCATTTGAACAAAACTGAGCTTGACATTCACGTGTTTTATTATTTAGTTTTATCCTAATATCTTTTTTTATCCTATCTTTTTTATCAATTTTTATTTTTGTTTTTCTCATTTGTTTTTATTGTTTTATTGTGTAGTGTTTCATCTTTAACTGTGGAGTGTTTTTTGTTCTATTGTTCAGCACTTTGGGCAACTGCTGTTGCAGAAAATGGGCTATATAAATAAACTTGAACTTGAACTTGAACTTGACTGTAGAATAGAGTAGAATAGAATAGAATAGAATAGAATAGAATAGAATAGAATAGAATTTACTATCTTACTTTTAATGATAAATAATATCACAGGCCACTGCTATGGTTTGGGCCTAGAAAGTGGAACTAATGCATCCTTGTTCACTCACCCGTTCCTTCCATACGTACAGGAGCAATCCCCTCATCACGACTGGCTCCAGGCTCTGCTTCTGACCCAAAATCACATTTTAAAAATACTCTTTACAAAATCTGATCAGTTCAGGTCAGATTCATTCATGTAGAGCTGAATCATCGAGCATCTCAGGGCACTTTTCATATAGAACAGGTCCACACCATACTCTTCATTATATTCATTCTAATAATATTCACTTGATGAGTAATCCTACCTGCCCACTCTGGACTTGTGGGCTCATGGCTGGTGCTTGGTGCTGGATCAGCATGCAACTCCGCCCCCTCGAGGTAAGGCAGAGTACTGCCTGCCTCACCTGCTGACTTTTCTCTGCACTTTATTGTAGATCAGCAGGACTAATTCTCTCACACACACATTAAAAACATTACGCAGACTGCGGAGAGGCATGGTGTATAACAAACATTTCTGTAAAGTTCATATTGGATATGCTGAACCCAGTTTGTACTGGATCACCAGTCAGAGGAGGCCCAGCTCGCCACAGCCTCACCCAGGATTTCTGCCCTGGATCTGATTGGGAAATCCTTAAATTCAGAGATTTCTGTGTAGAGTCATACTGAAAATGAGTTTTTAACATAGATCAGTGATTACTATTTATTTTATGTACTTTATTCTTTTTTTTATTATTATCATGACGCTGCTCCTGACCGCTTGCCACTGCTGTAAGTTATTGATTTCTCTGTCCTCATTTATTTATGTCTCCTCTTGTTATAAATCTGTTTACATAAAGCAGCTGAATTGTCTCTGTATGTACTGGCTCTTGGGGGTCTTTCCCCTGAAAACCCATGGGTCTGGTGGTCTGAATGCTCTTTGAATGAAGCGTATGTCCTCTGCAGGGTCATGAATAAAAGACCAAGCCATGGTAACCAGAAAGGAACTCTGTCTCTATCTATCTGTATCTTTCTCCGTCCATCTCTTTAGACCAGCTTTCTCTTTCTCTGTCTCTCTTTAAACACCCTCGGCCTGTATGGACGGGGCTCAGCTGATCGCAGTTTTACTGTTAACCAACCAGAGGCAGTGGAGGTCGGGGTTCCTGAACCTGGGGAGGGTTAATAAGGTTTTAATTAGTTTTAATGAATACCATGTTCTTTTTCATTTAATTTCATGTTCAGTACGTGTATAGTTGTTTCTGTAGTTACATTGGCAACGACAGATTTATTGATTATTCAAGACAAAGTAGTGATATAAGTTTTTTTTAACTTTTATACCATAATGAGGCGGGAGAGCAGCGTCCTACCAGGTAAAACTTTCTTTAGGGAGTCTGTATCAGACCTTTGAAACACAGCTAAGCTAAGCTTGAACGTTAGCCTGTCCCCGAGCAGGCTGGTTCTGGTGCATCAGTTACCATGGTTACTCAGCGACATTCAAATAAGCCACGTTGATGGAACAGAACTCTGGATTAAATGAGCCAGACTTATCAAGGTAAACCCGGCTTTCCCTTCATCCAGCTTCGTGGAACACCCCCCTGATCCATGAACACTATCAGGTTATTACGTCCCTTCGTTTATAAATCCGCTGCAGAGGAAACAGTTTCACACCAGAAAAGGAAGATCAGAGAATTAGTACAATGGAAAGAAGACAAAGCTCCATCTTTGCCTGCAGATTTATTTATTTATTTATTTTATATAAAAATAACAAATGCCACTAAGCTTACAGCATTTTAATACTGAACTTCTCAAAAGCTGAACCCTGAATAGAAATAAAATCTGTAAATCTGACTCTGACTCAGATAAAGTGATGGCAGGTAAAAGTTGAGGAGACACAGAGGGAAGGACGGGGAGGACAACCTGGACGTCCTCCTGCTGGGTTCTGGTCTTTCCAGATGAAATGTCCTCCTGCCTGAGCTGTCGGTGGTCTTTCTCTTGCCGGTATTACGGTAGGAGGCGGGTCCGCTCGGAGCGTGGCTGGCCGCCGGGGCGTGCTTAGCCTTGTTGTCCTTTCTGGCTCCAGCACGGCACGTCACGGCACGGCCCATCACGGTACCGGGTGGAGCGTCGCAGACAGACAGGGGGACGGCGCGCGGAGCTGAAGGATTAAACAATGCGCGCGTGGAATTCCCGCATGGATTGTCGCGTTTGGATTTAGCTGCTCAGGCATCTCCAGCAGAGCCGGTGGAGCTGCTGCAGCACGAAGGTCAGGACCGGAGGACGGAGGCAGCGGGACCCCGCCCGGACACGGATTCCCCGCCGGGCTGGAGCATCTGTCAGGAGGTAAGATGGAGGTCTGGGACCGGCTGTGAAGACGAGGTGCTGGGGAACGGTGTTTCTGTTCAACCTGCGTCCTGGTGGGGAAGGCAGACTTCATCCTACCTCCTCTATCAACTCCTTTTTAGCCAAGTTTCCTTTACACACACTGTTTATCATAAACGGACTTTCCGTTAATTTATTCACATTAATGAGATTTTAAATGATGCACCATCACACTTATTACTTATTAATAATGACAATGACAACAAGGTGGTTTAACAAGATGCTGTTCAACCAGTTAGTTCTTTTAATGCACCTGAAATAATTATTCTGCATTTATTTATTTATCTGTATTTTATAAATACAGATAAATTCACATGTAAAAAGTTTTAGCTTCTCAGCAACACACACACACACACACACACACACATAAATATGTATATACATATATATATATTTATATATATATATACACACACACACACACATATATATGTATATACATATATATATATATATTTATATATACACACACACACACACACACATATATATGTGTGTGTGTGTGTGTGTGTGCGCGTATCAGTCTGATAATCTGTGGCTGATCTGATGGCTGAAAGAATCATTTAGATAATAGTGGTTAATGGACTGTACTTATACAGTCATGTTGAAAATTTTAAGTGGTTTTACATACGTGTCACATTCACCCATTCACACACACACTCATACAGCACATCTCTTGTAATTAATATCCTGCTGGACGTCATGATCTTTTTCTAAGTTTGTCCAGGCCAAACGAGGGATCGAGACGGGGTTACTACTCCCTGTGGATTCTCCTTGTTTGCTTGGAAATGTACCAAAAGCAGCGATAATCTATTTGTTTGATCCTCACAGAACAGAGTGATCCATACTTGTAGTTTTAGTGTGCCGGTGCACTTCTTTGGTACATCCTGTTACTTTAAAGTCTTGTTGTGTACGAGGCTGCTAATCCCAGTGAGAAATCTAAAGTTTTCTCCTGAGACTTCTGCCTGCCTGATAATGGAGTCCTTGTTTCGGAGCTCTTAATGAACCACTGCTCTCTGTTACCTCAGCAGCTATAAAGTCAACCTTCTAATAACCGAGGCTGATAATGCAGGAGGGGGGGCATTGAAGGTGGGATTACCAATCTGGCACATCGTTACTCAGATGAGGTGGGGTCTGTCCATACCAGCTGGTATGATGAGTGGAGCCCCCACAATGGGACTGTTTACACAGATTAATGTCAATAACATAAGTCATAAGACTCTCCATTGACCCCTTATTTAATCCAAGACTTAACCTTCAAACATCCCTTTGTATCCGTAGAAACATACCTGTTGGAGAATATTTTGACATCTTTAGTCAACACAGAGGAGTCAGCATGTTTTCTTGTGTGTTTTCTCTCTCCTTCCCTGCATATGCTCATGAATATTCAAACCTCAGTCTGTGTTCATGAAAGCTGTGTGTGTTTAAGTGTGTGTGCTGCTCAGAGCCTTAAATATGCTGTATTCTCTCTGGTGGATGAAGACAGAGGACATACAGCAGGGAGTCAGGTAATGATGAGGAGACGTTGGGGGATGGAAGGTAAATGAGGTGAGGAGTGTGAGGAAGAGGATGGAAAGAAGGAGGCGGGAGGCTTCTCCAGTATTTTTCCGGCTCTAATTTGCTTTGACAGCAGCTCCGTTGGCTCAGACTCTGAACAAGCTTCAGCACCGTGTAGAAAGACAGGAACACAAAGTATTCCTGCTGTCTCTCTAACACGACTTAACTGATGATGCTGCAGCCACCAACCTGCTGCAGTTCAGGAGGTTCACTCAACACTTTCACAGTAGTTCTTCTGCCCCATTATCTTCCTTTCATGAAAAGTCATGTAGCCACAAAAAACAGCTTTTTAATGTAAAGTGTGCTCATTCATTTCTTAATGAATTTCCATTTCCTGTTCCATCTGCTGAAAAGTTGCCATAGGAGGAAACTAAATGTTTTCAGAGGCAGCGTGGGAATTCCTTTTCCTGGCAGTTTAAAATGTGAATGTATGTGCATGAGTTACTGGGCAGCCACAACAGCAAAAATGACATGACCAGTCTGGCAAGTTTAATTTTTCCATTTCTCACATGAAAGGAAGCTGTTCGTGTACGTGTGGCGTATGCGTATGGTAGGGTTGACGCAGCTGACGCCGGTGAAAGGTGCACTCGAGCGTATAGTTATGCCGTCATGTTGCAGTTTCTTTCCACACAAATTCAGCAAGAAGCTCCACAAATCCGGAAGCACGTCATCACAAACCGACCAATCACAAAGGAGTACTTCCACATAGCTGCAAACGCATGGTGCACATCAGGTCTGGAAGAGGTGCACGTCAAGCCTACGCGGCGCATACGGCGGCCGACCTCACACAGAGTATAAATCCAGCTCAAATAGCGACGTCCGTTTCAAACGTCTCCGTCCTCATGCTTCCATGCTTGTTTTTGTTGCATTGGTTGTGAAGTCAGTTCCTCCACTAGTGGGCAGTGCTGAGTTCAGAGTTCACTCTGGCGAGCTGACGTCAGTTATAGATGTAGGACATGTTTAGCAGCGATAATGTGTCGCTATGAAGTTGTTTCCAACCACCCAACATGCCCTAAACATTGACATACAGTCTTACTTCAAAAGCTTGAGCAATTTCTACAGTTGTTGTCCTCGTCTTCATTCTTTTTCTGCTTTTTTTCTTCCTGATTGTCTTCTTCTTCTCTGGTTTGTTTCTTTCCCTGGTCACATGTCTGCAGCACCGCCCCCACGATTTCCGTCTCCATCTTCTGCATCAAGCGATGGATAGCTAAGCTCCCTGGCAACGGACCAAATTACGCTCGTAACCGACGCAAAGTCAGACGAAACTGTCCGTCTGCGTATCCGTCCAGCATAAATAGGCCTAAAGGATGGAGGATGCTGCTGGCGGAGGCCACTGATGATGTCACCATGACAGCTGACAACAATGATGTAGAAAATAGAAAGAGGCTTTAAGAGGATGGAACTTAATAGTTTTGGTAACAACTGATTAAAAAATGACTTTCCTTTTGACATTTGATCTCACTCTGCTTTTCTTGAAAAACTCTTGTAAAACCCACAAACAGGAGCATGAACCAGGTTCTCTCAACCGCCTGCTGTGATACATCGTGAGTGTGTGTTCGTCCTGCATAATTCCAGCTGATTACACGGTGCAGCCTGTTTGTAGCAGACAGTGATAATTAGGCCTTAAACAGAGCTCTGGTTTATGACGTTAACCCAACTTGTATCAACATGCACACATGCAGTGTTTGGCTCTGATCTGTAATTATCATGCACATTTGATAATTCCCCTGTCTCCTCTTCATCAGTTCATATTTAACCGTTCTGGGTTATTGGGTATTTTGGCCTTTTTAGAAAGCAACAAAAGGAGATGGAGGAGAAGAGGGTGGATGACAGAATACTGAGACACTGATGGTGCACAGATTGGTGTTATATGTCAGCTTTGACAGCAGGACGTGTCCATCAAGCAGTCATCCAGCTGCAGGCCTTTTTCCCTGCTGCCCGTCCCGGCACTAGGACAGAGAACCAGGGCGGGCGGTTGATCGCTGTGGGCGGGCCCCATTTATCAAATGAATTTTGACTTTTATAGGAGGACTAATTCCAGTTTAATAAAGAAATATCTCACCCATGTCGAAGCAGATTAGGTTTTATTTTTCCTCTAAAAACTTGCTGACACTAAAATTGGATCCAGCAGATATGAGATGTAACAGGACAGATTTAACAGAAAGTAGAATATTGAATTTATGAATAACAAAGCAATGCTAGTCATTTTAACCAATAATCAGACTTTAGAATTAAATAACAGACTGTCAGAGGTTTAACCTGCACAAGTTTACATAAGCTGGTCTCAGAGCAACTAGAGCTCAACCAAACTGATCCTGGTCCATTTTGTGCAACTTCTGCTCTAAAACATCAGGAAACATCTGCAGCAGACAGAAAACATACATACTGAACATTTAACTGTGACTGACTACTAGGGCTGCAACGATTAGTCGACATGAAAATAGTTGACAACAAATTTAACCGTCGACTATTGTCTGCAAAAAAAAACCAAACAAAAAAAACTACAGAGTGAGACATCGTCTTCTAATCCTATCTCTGCTGAGAGTTGCACAATGCACATGCTCACAGAGAGGGGAAAAAATACAGAGTGAGACATCCTCTACTTTTTTTTATCTCTGCTGAGAGTTGCACATTCGCAATAAGTCCACCAGGGGTAAAAAATGGCGGCGGACTAGGGCGCAAAACGGCGGCAGAGGACGTTAAAAGTCTGGGATAACTTCACGTTAAACTTACAAAATAAATTAAATACATGTGATATTTGTAAAGCGGACCTTGTGTACCACGGAAGTACGTCTGCAACGCTCGAACATTTAAAGAGGAGGCACGTCGGACTTACTTAACAACCTTTATTATTTTGTAAGTTTAACGTGAAGTTATCCCAGACTTAACGTCCTCTGCCATCGTTTTGTTCCTGATAATAGTCAACAGCTAAATTCAACTATTTTTATTGTTGACTATTGTTGACAACATCGACTAATCATTGCAGCCTTAATAAATATATACATGCAGAGACTGCAGCCCACGTCTCTGCTGCCATGTCTGGTCCTGCTGCAGCGGTGCGTCGGATGTAATCAGGAGAGAGCGGCTTTATTTATATCCATGATTAGAAGCCACGGCCTCCAGAAATGGAGGCTTCTAGAGGCAAGATGGAAAAGATGAGCCTGCTGACTGGATGGATGGATTTTAGAATAAAAAGAACATTGATGAAACAACATATCTGCGATGGACTGGCGATCTGTCCAGGGTGTACCCTGCCTCTTGCCTGGTAATTGCTGGGAAAGGCTCCAGCTTCCCTGCGACCTGAATTGGACTAAGCAGTGTAGAAAATTAAATATATATATAGGGCTGGATGAAATGGCCAAAACTTTTATCACAATATCTTTCTTAATTTCGGTCAATACAATATAATGCCGATATCAATATAAATAATATAAAAGCCTCAGAAAAACTGCCAAAAATGCCACAACAGATGCTGTAAAGTCTATGAATCTCCTCCAGTATAACATTTTAGAAATAAAAACTGTACACTAAATTAATGTTCACCTTTTATTTGTGTTTAGCGAGGCTAAATTAGCCTTCAAACAAAGACATTTGAAATCACTATCAAAAGTCCAATAAAACTTTTATTGTTCTCAATATTAATTTTTTTTAAATTTTATTAAGGGTAATTTGTTTTTTAATTATATTTTAATTTAAAATGATATTTTAATGATAATTTTATTAGTCTGGAACATGTCAACACTTTAACTTTTTAAATATTTTTGTCCACACTCTTCATTAAGAAACTGACGGTAAGCCAGTGCAGGATCCTCCAGCAGCAGCTTCGTACGTTTCATTTCCAGCCTGGTCATAAAACAGAGGTGAACGTCTGCTCTGAATACCAGAAAAAGTCCCTAAATTTGTGCTAGTCACTTTAAAAAAAGAAGAAGTTGTTAGAGGGGTCTGAAAACTCGCTAAATATATGTTGCTAAGTTGGCAACACTGAGGAATAATAAATTCCCAGCCAATCACAGTTGTCGTTTGTTTCCGCTCACACGCACATTGGCTGTCGTCGTCTTCGTTGGTGTTCATCTCCTTTTCTCGTATTGAAGTTAGTTGGGTCGACAAACCAGCAGATAATTTGTGCATCACTGTGAAGTACTGGGCTGAAGAGGGGAGCAGAAGTTTGTTAGCGACTAAATAAATTCAGTTATAACTACTACAAGAAAAATGCCAGCAAATGTATCGGTCGCCTTTATAGAGTAGATGAAAAATTCACTCGTACTGCCTCACATTTTAGTCACAAAATGCAACCATTTGGTCGCATTTTGGAGCCCTGCCATACTAGACTATGACACAGTTTGGTAGGATGCTTTCGATCACACCGCGGTAAAAGTTCACCAGGATAGCTGAAGATGGGGTTCTTCTTCAGTGTCCCCAGGAAAAAATGGCGCTGCTGAGCTTTCTTGACCAGGCTGGAGGTGTTAGTGGTCCAGTACAGGTCTGCCAATATGTGGGTCCCCAGGAACTTAAAGCTCAACTTCAAACCTATTGATTTGGACGGGTTAATGTGTGTCTCCTCTCTCTTTCCCGAGTTCCACAATGAGCTCCTTGGTCTTCCTGGTGTTGAGGAGCAGGTTATTTTCAGTGCACTACAAGTGCTGTACGTCTTCTCTGTAGGCTGTCTCATAAGCGTCGCCAAGATGATCACCAGGGTGTCGTCAGCAAACTTGATGATGGAGATAGATCTAGGCACAGGTCTGCAGTCGGGGGTGAAGAGGGAGTAGAGGAATGGGCTCAGCACACAACCTTGTGGTACACCAGTGTTGAGTGTGATGGTGATGGAGGAGGTCTGACCTAACATACTGTGGTCTGTTAGAAAGTCCATTATCCAGTTGCAGAGGGACGTGTTAGTGCACAGATCATCAAGTTTAGTGATTGAGTTGGAGTGGATGACAGTACTGAATGCTGAGCTGACGTCAGCAAATAGCAATCGTATGTATGTGTTGTAGTTGACCAGGTGTGTGAGCCCAGAGTGCAGCGCTATGGAAGCATCATCTACACTCCTGTTGCTGTGTTAGGCAAACTGGTGTGGATCCTATGTGGATCGGAGGGAGTTTTCCAGGTGTGTCAGGACCAGCCACTCAAAGCACTTCCTAATGATGGCTGTGAGTGCTACGGTGGTAGTTGTTGAGGTACGTTGGGTTCGGCACTGGCATGATGGATGTAACTTTGAAGCATGTTGGCACAAGAGCTTGGGCAAGGGACAGGTTGAAAATGTCTGTGAAGATCCCAGCAAGTTGCTCCGTGCTACTAGATCATAATGCAGCATTCATACAGCATCATTTCACCAAATGTAAGTAAATGTTTATTTATGTAGCACCTTTCAAAATAAAAATCACAAAGTCCTTAACAATGAAACAGAACACAAAATAACACAATAACACAGAGAACATAAAAACAAATAAAATTAAGTAAAAGCAAGTTTAAAGAGATGTTTTTAGCTGCTTTTTAAAAGAGATCACTGAGTTGGCAGATCTTAGGCTGAGAGGAAGGACTTCCAGAGGGAAGGAGCCTCTGCTGCGAAGGCTCTGTCACCTTTAGTTTTCAGCCATGTTGGTTTAACAACCCGCAGACCTTCATCACTTGATCTCAGGGACCTGCTAGGCACCTAGGGCTGTAGAAGGTCTCTGATACATTCAAGTGCTTGTTCATGAAGGGCTCCATAAGTTAAAGCCAGATTTTTAAAGTGTACTCTGTGATGCCCACCTGGGGGATAATATCTGTCTTTCCAAACTGTTTACCATATATTTTATTAAGAGGATGTAAAAGTCATAAAGCCACCAGATATGATGGCTGAAGTTAAACAGCCAATAATGATGAATAATACTAATAAAACCTGCAGGTGGTTCAGAGTTTTTCTGGTTAGCAATGAAATCAGCAGTGATTAAAGCTATACGATGCTGGGTTAGTCTAAGTAAACAATTGTTTATGAGCCACCGTTTTTTCCAGTCTGTGCCCCTGCATGGTCCCCCTTGAAAACATTTCTAGACCCGCTGAAGCATTTCTGCAATGTGAGGGAGCAACAGAGAAGCATCCACGTGTGAAACCATCATCCATGTATGCACAAATGTGGCCCAATGATCAACACGTCTGCTGGGCTCTCAAGCACGCTCAGCTGCTCACCCCTCACTCCGCTTCTTAGTTCTTGATCTTCAGTATTTCACAGCAGAAAAAGACACAGAAAGGTTTTATTGTCTTGATTGCTAATGATATTATTTTAATTATTCATAACCAAAAATCACGAGGGTCTGTGTATTATTGCTGCAGCACCAGTTTATATGGGTTTATGCTCAGCCTCTGCACATAAACCAGCTCAGTTTCCCCCTGCATGTATATGAGTCTTAATACAATATGAATGCTTAATGAGCACTCCGTTCATTAGGCATTCATATTGTTATGAAAGTAACACGAGTGTGTGTGCAAAAAACACACCCATCATTTTCAACTTAGTCATATGAATTTACATATTAATGCTGGACCTTACAAGGGGGGATGGGGGCCAAAGGAAGGACAGAGTAAAGAGAAGAGAAAAAGAGATAAGAAGAAGGAGACAAGGATACACCAGATGGAAGAGCTGGTGCTGTTGCTTTCTGTCCAAACAGGGAAAACCAGCTGCTACACCTGTAAGGAAACAGAAAACCACCGGCAACATCTGAAAACATCAGAGACACTGTTACAGCTGTCACCTGTTGAACTAAAAGCTGTTTTATACCCCGTGAGAAGCCAGAACTTTTTTCTTGTTCTCGAGTTCAAGAGAACAAAATGACGTCATTTTGCTCTCGTGGACGTGAATGGGCACAGCTGGTTCTCGAACCATCAACTGAGCAGAACTTTCTTCTCGTGGGGCTCCAGGAAGTGAAAGTGAAATTTGAGGTGGCTGCGGTAAACGCAAAAATGAATGAAGCGGAAAGTTGCGGCTTCTGCATTTCCCCTTCTGTAAGGCTGAACGGATAGTTTTAATGCACGGCTGATCGAGGTAATAAGAAAGTACGCAAATGTATACAACCCGCGGGATTTAAAGACATGGACACCGCCACATGCACAACCCCGCCCTTTCACCGACGAAGTTTCTCATTAAAGGGACGTAAGAATGTGCAGCAGTTACATTGGAATTGTGTATCACATTCTAACGTATAGTGCAGTCTAACATCTCACTTTCTCAAACACGTGTTGCAACAACGGTAGCTGCCGTGTGTCAAAAAGCCTCCACAACACCAAGTGTGTGAAGAGGTGAAGAGGTTTGTGATTTCATAAACATTGCAAACTGCATCATTTTGCATCATTAGTGTGAGTGTGTATAGGCTAAAAGAAAAAACATGTTACCATGTAGCAGCTAGCATGTAGCTACAGTTGTTACCAAGTGTTACCAAAGTGCTGATATTGCTCTATAACAACTATGATTCTCAGAACTTTGTGTGAATTTTTAATTGCAGTTTTATATTTTATTTGCAAACATTGTTTTTTGTGCTTTGTTAATGTAAAGCATTTATGAACTTGATTATCTTCCATATATTGTTTGTGTTTTTCTCTTTAATTGAACTCACCTGCTTCACTTCTCCACCTGCCTTAATCAGCCAGTAGGATTTTCTTTGGGCCTCCAGAGGCTGGGAGTCTCACAGAGAGTAAGACAGAGCAGAAGCAGGTGATGTCGAGGGAAGCAGAGATGCCACCAGGAAGCCGTAGCAGGTTTGCTTTGCAGCGCCACCGCCAACCGACTCTGTAGATAGACCTAAGACTTATTCCTCCTGGACACTGGACTGGAAGACAGGTGTTGTGTGTCCCCAGCTTGGTTTATTGTTTTCTACTTTTGCGTTGACGAGGAAAGATTAACTTTGGATCACTTGTCCATTTCCTGGTTTTGGTGTTCAGAAAACCCAAAGTTTTTGGTAGTTTTACTTTGGATAAAATAAACCCAGAACGAACTAGCCCTTACTAAAAGGTGAAGCGGATTTTCTTTTTTCTGAAGGCCTGACCAAAACTGAACTGAAGTATTATTTGAGGTTTTTTGTTTCCTTTCTCTTCTGAATGAACAGGTGAGTGGTCTCCAGCAGCTGTGTAAGTAGGTAAGTAGGGAAAAATTCCCCGACCCTCAGAGACAATATACAGTTTACATTCCAGGAATAAAGATGGTTGTCATAAAAAAATAAGTCATATAAAAAGTCATAAAGATTTGTAATTAATACTATTTGGTTATGTTGACATCTGTCATTGTTAGAAGGAATAAAAGATGTAACTTGATGTCAGTGCTGTATTTATTCTACAATAATGATACAGATGATGTGATCATCATGATCATTTGTTCTAAAATCATAGGAGTGCAGCAGAGGGACCTGGCTTCGTTCTGTAATAGTCAGATTGTCCAGAAAGTTGATGTGATCATCTTGTCATGCTTTAAAATGAGTTTTCCTTGCTGCCTTCAGGACGTTGCTGTTTTACCATATTAAGCTAAATCCTTTATCCCAACTGCTATTCGTCTTTTAAATTCTCTGTAATTTGTAAAGGTTTTTTATTTTATTTTTTAATATCTTATATATATATATATATATATATATTTGTTGATCACCAAGCTCTTCTTTTTGTGTCCTTCATACTATACTGTATGGTTGTATGTTGTGCTACTCAAATTAATTGCCCCCTGATGGGACTAACAAAATTGTCTGAGTCTAATCATTGAGCTGCAATAGCAATCTGACACTCAAGCATTGTGAAACTAGATGTATTCATATTTACACATTTTTTGCAGATTGCAAACTGAACAAAAGAGATTAATCTGCCTCCAAGCTGGTATCAGAATGTAAAGCCGATCCTGTGAAAGACATGGAGTACTATTAGTCACGACATGCACAATAGTTTTTCATGAACAGGTATGTGCACACTATCAGTGAGAGAGGCAAAGGTAATGAAATAAAGTAGTGGCATGTAGATGTTGGTCACTTACCCTGACCTGCTTCTGTATCAACTCTGATGTTGATGGAAGAAGTATCAGGAGCACAACACCGAGTGTTCTTGGACGAAAAGCCCTCTTCCGTGGCATCCCGGCTCCTCTTGCGATTCTGCCCCTCACAATCCATGATTGCAACTCCTGAATGTAAGCATAGGAATCCTAACACTTTCACATGCCAGAAGGCAGTGAAATGCAGTTGTACATGCATGCGAGGCTGTGCACACCCATTTACCACTAGTAAAAAAACAACAAGGTATTTAACTAAAAGTACAGTAGATATAAATATAAGCCACAGTGCCGTGACTGTGCAGTGATGTGCTGCTATACAGACTGACAGTGTATGTGTGTGTGTGTGTGTGAGTGTATATATTTATGGTGCAGAATATGAACCTTGTGACATGACATGTGACATGAGTTCATGAGAGTGTTTTCCAGCAGAAGGTAGGACGCGGGGCAGGGTCATTACAGGTTAGAGTTCCCAGCTCTGCCAGCCTGAGGGAAGAAGCTCCTCCTGAGTTTCTCTGTGTTCACCTTAATGAACATGAGATGCCGGCCAGAGCACAGCCAGTCCAACAGATTGTTGTTAGGATGATGAGGGTCTCATGATCCTGTTCGCTCTGGATGTTGAGGGTGGGGAGGGTTGTACCCATGGTACGCTCTGCTGACCTCAGCACCCTCTGCAGGGCCCTCCGGTCACGACCAGTACTGTAAGCAGAATTCTGGACTCGTACACTCTGGGAGCAAAATGTCTGACGCTTGCTGGCAAACATCAGAACATGATTCTTAAATTACTCCAGATGTATCTGATGGGAATCTAAATAAAAAAAGAAGGCTTAATGGATTACTGCAAAGACACCTGCTGTGAGAGGAATATGGATCCTACGTTTAACAGGGGAATTTCCCAAATGACAGCCAGCAATCTTCTGTTGGATGAAGGTGGACCAGGAATAAGGGTGGATCTCCCGAATTCCTTTCCTTGATCTCCTACTGAGGCAGGGTGGCCCGCTGCGGAACCAGGTCTCAGTTGAACGTCCACATAGTAGATCTGGTTCTCTCTCGCTGTCTTCCTGGCAAAGATGGGCTTCTGAGCTGTTTGTCAGTAAAACAATAACTCCAGGTGGTAATTTTCACCAGAGCGGTTTGAGTCTGTCACTGTCATAGACTGTATATAAGAAGATGGGCGGAGCCTCCGTGACGTCACCCGTAGGTTTCTGAAGAGCTGAATTGAAGCTCATTGGACGTTCCCACCGCCGCCATCTTGGCAGTGTTACATGTGTCGTCATTCCCAGAATATCCAAAAATGGGCAGAGAGGTGGAGCTGAGAGGGGGATTGAGAGCGTAGAGGTGGATGGTTGACACCCATTAAACTCCGAGCTGCCTGTTGCTAAGAGCTAACCGAGCTAACTCAGAGCTAATGTGAGCTAACCAGTTAATGGAGGTAGGCGGGCTAAAGCTAAGACGTGCTGTTAGCCGGCTAAAAACAGCGGTTGTGCTGCACTCTCCCTTCTTATTGGATATCTGTCAATCAAAAGGACACACCCCTGATTATGCCGAATTTCAAGATTAAATAAAATCCAAACGGATGAGTTAGAAAAAAATTCACCCCCCTCACAGTTGTCATGAAGGTAAACTTGATCTACTAATTCTAAAATGGATTTTTGTACCAGGCTTTAAACATCTTTATTTCTGCTGTGAAGTTGGTCTTTTTAACATGCGAGTCTATGGGGATTTGCTCTGTTTTGGAACTGCAGTTTTTTGCACTTTGCATAGGCTTCACATTTTACCTCTGGAGGTTGCCACTTGGCCCCTAAAGGGTTGGCGCTTGTGGTCAAACGTTTCTTACTTCACTGGTTCTGGTTTGCAGACTTTGGGCTGGCTTCCCAAAATTTGCCCAAAATGGGAAAAGGAATGAAAAGTCAAGAAGAATATCTCACACTGACAAAAAAATTATTTACATTAGATGCTTGGCAGCGGGACTTCCTGTTTAGGAAATCATCAAAAATAAAAACTCAGGGACGAAAAACAAATAAACGAAGACAAGGTGCCGACGGACATAACAAAAACGTAGTTTCTTCTGGTTTGAACTTTATGATGTTACTCCTTCTTGGTGTCTTTTGTTCTCCTTTGTTCTAACTTTTAGGTTCACTAGTATATTTCTTGGCTCAGGGTCGATTTTATATCTTTTTTTTCTAATCAAAATGCAGTTTCAGAAGTTGGCCTTACTTTTAAAGGCAGAGATTTCTGAAGTGTTGCCTGTAAGTTTAATATTATAATTTTCCATCCTTTAATCCTTTCCTTTCATCCTTAAGAATATCATATAGCACACATATACTTATGAAAACAATAAACACCTCTTGACTTCAGCTGTAGATAAAAAAAAAAAAATCCCATATCTTTATGGAAGATGTGAAGGATTTGTCTGTTTTCATGTGGCCATGACTTGTGTCTTCTTATTGGTTGAATTCCCAGAGGTGTGCTCAGTAAGCTAGCAAGAGATGATGGTTTGTACACAATGTATGACGTGAGTGGGGTTGGTAGAGGCAAACCATGGTTGCTTATGTGAAGAACTCTGTTTCTGAGCAGCTGTAAACCTTCAGTAGCTCAGTGAGCAAATGAATTAACAAAGTAGTGTTAGCTTCCTTATCTTCCCCACACTGCCCAATTCACTGCTCAACACAAACTTCTCCTGCTGTGGGATGGCTGGTTGGCAGGCAGAGTTCAGGCTGGTTTCCAGCTGTTGTCGGACATGTCCAGGTGGATGCTCGACCCTTCCCACTCACCAGACCCAGTTCTGGTGGTTAACAGCCAATACCTGCTCGTTCAGCCCGGTGCCTTGTCCTGTAAATAAAGAAACGTTTTCTGTGGGGTGAGCACAAATTAAGATTCTTTTTTGTTTCTAACAGAGTGAAAGTCCGTGGAAACTGAGGAAACACTAGTGCTTCACCTTCAGCTGGTGTCCAATTCTTGTCCTCCTCTTTTTCTCTGTATAACAGACCAAATATGAAATGTGAATATCATGGAAGCAACTGTCAGTTAAAGCTATTGTGTACTACAATGAAGATCAGCAATGTACATAAGAGTTGCTATGGTGAGGGGGATCCAGGTTGGATGGGGGATAATGTCATCCCCACCATCCGAGAATAGAGGCCCCATTAGAAGGGCCTGATAACACAGAGGCTGCTGACCTGAGATGGAAAAAGCCTCATGAATAATTGGACACAGAAGCCTGTATGGCTTTTTGCCAAGGCTAAGAGATTATGTACTTTGCTGTATACAGTAGATACTGGAACCATCCCAGAGACCAATAAGCTGATGTACATCGCAGCAAAATCGATCCTAGAGATGGTTGACTACAAGATTATTAACATAGGGAGCAGGAAGGAGGCATGGGGAAGAAGACTGAAGGCCAACATCAAGGCAAGATGGAGAGAGTACAGAAAAATACAATGAAAATCAGTTAAGAGATATAAACTGTTCATGCAAGAGGCTGGAAACTGACAAAGACCTGAAACAGTCTCAGGTATGAAGAGTTGAACTCCACCAGACCTTTATAGGATACCCACCTATAGACTGAAAAGAAACCTAACTGCATTTGAACTTAACACAAATTATAGCTGCTGTGAATAGGACCCAACCCATCTCAGTGAGATGATTTAACTTGATATGCATGTAAAATAACCAACTTTAAGATTCAGTTACTGAGGAAACAATAAAAACCACATACTCTTAAAACAAAATCATAAAGTTATTGGCTGAATATAACATTGTAGAACTTGGTTAGACAGTTTTTGCAGATTCAGCATAATGATGCTAAAGGTAGAAAGTGAAGGTAATTAGCATGTTGCTGTCCTAGTCCTTACTCCACACTGGATGAAAACAGGCCTTTATGATATGTTGGAAAATAGTACTGCACCTCCTAACAGTCCCTAAAGTGTTGACATGGTTGTTTTTTATCTCAGGCATCCAGAGCAGACACATGTGTTTGAGAAGCACTTAAATTTTCTGTGTTTCAACTTGGGGAAAAAGAGTTTTTATAGAAAAGCAGCATGGAGAAAACTGAGGGGGCTGTTTGGTGAGGCTTTCTCAGAGCCAATGTGATGTCTGAAATGCCTCCTGTGAGATAATCAGAAGTGTGTTTGGAGTGGATGCATACACTTATCTGGTATGTGACTGAAGATGCAGTGTCTCAGCTGTGTAGGGGAGTGTTGGTGTGTGGACGTGGGAGAGAAAGTATGAATGTGGGTTTATCCCTGTTGTTATCTGTGACAGATAGTTATGAGTAGACAGACTGACGCTTTCCCAAGTGTTCGCCTTGGGGCGAATTGCAGAGAGGTATGAGGGCGTGTTTGTTAGAAATACAGAGAGGAAGAGAAAGGACTAGATGAGAATTTTAAATGTTCACCCTCCTTTTTCCTCTTGTTCTCTCATTGTCCTTTTGTGTGGCTGTCATAGCCATTGAGGTAAACATTCAGTTTTAAATAATTTGAATGGAATCATACTTACATTTGGAGACATGAATACTCAATGCATCAAATTCTTCCCTGTAATGCATACAGTATTTCCCACAACCCTCTGTTTACAGCAGTGTTACCTGGTTTGTGGGGTCATGGTCAGGTTGTCATGACTGTTGACCTTGGGATTTACTGCAACACATGGCCAAATTTTGACTAAACCATATTATGAAACTTGGCACAAAAACTAAGGAAACTAGTGTTTGGTGGATTATTTCTCCTCTTTAACAATCCCAGCTGGTGTTGTATTCTACATGGATGGAAAGCCTGGTTAATCAGGGGGAGCCACCTCATATGGCTCCTCTGGGTGTGGAGGAACAACGCCACTACTCTGAGCCCCTCCCGGATCATGAGCTTCTCACCTAATCTCTAAGGAAGAGCCGGCCACCCTGCAGAGAAAACTAATTTCTGCCACTTGTATTCATGATCTCGTTCTTTCAGTCACTACCCACAGCTCTGACCATAGGTGAGGGTCGGAACATGGATCAACTGGTAGCTTGAGAGCTTTGCCTTTTGGTTCAGCTCCTTCTTCACCACAACGGACCGATGCAGAGTCTGCATCACTGCAGATGCCAAATCGATCTGCCTGCCGATCTCCCGCTCCGTCCTTCCCTCACTTGTGAACAAAACTCTGAGATTCTTGAACTCCTCCACTTGGGGCAGGACCTCATTCCTGACCTGAAGAAAACACTGCACCTTTTTCCAGATGAGAACCATGGTCTCGGATTTGGATGTCCTCATTCTCATTCCAGCCGCTTCACACTCGGCTTTAAATTGCTCCAGTGAGAGCTGAAGATTACGGCATGATAAAGCCAACAGCACCACATCATTTGCAAAGAGTAGAGACCCAGTCCTTGTGGACCAAGCTCTGGCCCCGGATGTACAGGGAAAGGAAAGCTCGTACAAAGGGGTCAGGCACTCTATACTCCTGGAGCACCCTCCAGAGGAGTCTCTGGGTTATACGGTCGAACGCCTTCTCCAAGGCAACAAAGCAAATGTAGACTGGTTGAGCAAACTCCCATGCCCCCTCCAAGAACCTGAAGAGGGTGTTGAGCTAGTCCACCGTTCCACGGCGGGACAAAAACTGCTCCTCCTCAATCTGAGTTTCGACTATCCGATTGAGCCTCCTCTCCAGAACCCCTGAATAGCCCTTACCAGGGAGGCTGAGGAGTGTGATCCCCCTGTAGTTGGAGCACACCCTCTGGTCCACGTTTTTGAAGAGGGGGACCACGTCTGCCAGTCCAGTGGAACTGTCCCAGATGTTCCCTTGATGCTGCAGAAGCGTCTCAACCAAGACAGCCCTACAGCATCTAGAGCCTTAAGGAACTCCGGGTGGACTTTATTGACCCATGGGGACCTGCCACGAGGAGAATTTTAACCACATTAGCAGCCCCAGAATTTTGAAAGCCCACGATAGGATCTCCGGATTCTGTTTTCTCGTCGGAATATTGAGGAGGTCTTCGAAGCTGCCTCTGCAGTTCCACAGGCCAAAAAGGCCCGATAGGACTCTTTCTTCAGCTTGACAGCATCCCTCACCGCTGGTGTCCACCAATGAGTTTAGGGACTCCGCCAGATGTTTCCAGCAGACCCTCACAACATGCTTGGGTCTGCCAGGCCTGACCGGCATCCTCCCCCACCATCTAAGCCAACTCACCACCAGGTGGTGATCAGTTGACAGCTCTGCTCCTCTCGTTACCCGAGTGTCCAAGACATGCAACCGCAAGTCAGATGATTTGACTACAATGTCGATCATCAAATTGCATCTTAGAGTGTCCTGGTGCCAAGTGCACATGTGGACACTCTTATGCCTGAACATGGTGTTCATTTTGGACAATTCATGATGAGCACAGAAGTCCAACAACAAAACACCACCCAGATTCAAACCTGGGTAAACTCCAATGTACAGGCACCAAGTCAGGGGTAAGGAGTATGCCCATACCTGCTCAGCGCCTCTCACTGGGAGCAACTCCTTCATTGTTGATTTTAAGGTTCTTTTATTGGTTTTCAAAACTCGTTATGGTCGCAGTATGGCCCCGGCCAGCCGAGACCTGGGCAGTTCCTGTGGTGGCGACCTCTGTGCTCATGGATGGGATGGCTCTCTGTGTGAGTTGGTCCCAAGATATGGGGCCTGATTTGCAAAAAGTTTGCATGTGTAAAAACATGTGCAAACTTGATAGCACACGCAATAACATGCTGCAGTTGATTTACTATTCAGGCGCACCGATGATTGCTTCTATTAAATAAACAAAATAATTTGCAAATCATTTAGCGCGTTTGGACTTCTTGAATTTAGGCGTCTCTACCAGAAAGCGCAAAATATTGGGAGGAGTATATACAAATAGATCAATGTAGCACACACAATGTGATTTAGCAAACAGGATACTGATTGCAGTGGATGTATTTCATATATATTTAGGACGTTTGAAAAGCAGGTGCAAACTGGCACAACTTTATGCAAAAATGCTGTTACGCAGGATGGACTGTTGCTGGCATTCAGAGCCCTCACCACCGCCTGTACCCCATCTTTCATCCCTCTCTTGAGGGCTTTAATGACCATCGTCAGTCCAGATGCAGCACTGACCGGCGGCAGAGTGAGCACTGCAATGCGCCCCCATTAGCACACACAGCGCACACCTTGTGCGTAATGAAAGGTGCCAAAGGAGGCACATTTATTTGATCAAAATGTCTGGGTCTGAAATTTTAATTCATCAATAAGAACTATTGTTTTGTCACATACCTTGCTCTGCAGTCAGCTCTAGTGCGTCATACCCGGTATTCTACAGTAGTCATCTGCTCCTCACAGTAAATAAGCTGCACCAGTCTCAAATACTGGTCAGAGGCATCTCTTCTGGCCCTCACCTATTTGCTGAGGTTTTATTGTAAGCAGTTTGTTTTGGAACTTGGTCTTATATCCTGTCACCTCCTCTTAACATCACCTGGTGTTCTTGTAGTTTTGCCAAATACAATCGATCTTCGTGCTTTGCTTCTAAACTCACCATGTTGAAACCATAATGCATGCTAAAGCCTCATTTTAATATTCTAGTTTGCACCTGTTATCGATTGCGGCAACATTCTTAGTTGATCACCCGCGAATCATAAACAACATGTGCAAACTATTTGCATGCGCATGCCATTTTGCGCTCTTTATGAGGGATCTGACAATCTGACAGCAGCCTCAATCCAGGTAGGCAGTTTACGTTTGTGTGTGTGTGTGTGTGGGGGGGGGGGGGTTGTGTGTGTATCAGTGTGAAAGATTATTAATGATTAGGTGTGTTTTTAATTTGGTTGGTCCTATACTTTGGCATGTGAAGGTGTGATGTTTTTATTTAAGAAAGGGGTTTTTATTATGTAAAGAAATTTATCCTGCTTTGTGGTATGCAAATTTTGATTTACCAGCTGGTCTAGACACACCCTTACACTGGCAAACAAGATGACCAAGCAAGGAGAAGAGGATGGAGAAAAAGAGAATGACTGTGACAGATTTCATGAGTCATTTCTCTGCAGGCGAGTGGCTGAAGAGGCAGGTGGCTGTGTTAGTGTGTCTCCACAGATCACTGGGTTGTGTGTGTGTGTGTGTGTTTGGGGGTTGGAATAGGACAGAAAACAAGCTGAATACATACACTCATCATCCTCTTCATCAGGTCCACCTTCTAGTACCGGGTCGTCCTCTTCATCAGGACCGCCTTCTAGTACCGGGTCGTCCTCTTCATCGGGTCCACCTTCTAGTACCGGGTCGTCCTCTTCATCGGGTCCACCTTCTAGAACTGGGTCGGACCTTTTTAATCCTGGTGTGATAGATGAAGCAGGTGGTGGAAACCTTCCTCAGAGGTTTTCTCCATATTGACATGACAGCATCACACAGTTGCTGCAGGTTTGTCGGCTGCATCCATGATGAGAATCTCCCGTTCCACCACATCCCAAAGCTGCTCTACTGGACTGAGATCTGGTGGCTGTGGAGGCCGTTGGAGTCCAGTGAACTCATCGTCATGTTCTAGAAAGCAGGTGGAGATGATCTGAGCTTTGTGACATGGTGCAATATCCTGCTGGAAGTAGCATCAGAAGATGCTCCACTGTGGTCATAAAGGGATGGACATGGTCAGCAACAATACTCAGGTAGGCTGTGCTGGTTAAACCAGGCCACGTTGGTACTAAGGGGCCCAAAGTGGACCAAGAAAATCTCCCCCCACCATCACACCAGCAGCAGCCTGAAGCGTTGATCCAAGGCAGGATGGATCCATGTTTTCATGATGTTTCCAGCAGATTCTGAGCCGAGCATCTGAATGTGGAGCTGAAATGGAGACTCATCAGACCAGCAACGTTTCTCCATCTTCTATTGTCCAGTGTTGGTGAGTGTGTGTGAATTGTAGCCTCAGTTTCCTGTTCTTAGCTGGCAGGAGGCACCCGGTGTGTCTTCTGCTGCATCCTGGTCCAGACAACTGCTGCTCTGGATATTTTCTCTTCTTCAAACCATCTCTGGAAACCCTGGAGATGGTTGTGGGGGAAAATCCCAGTAAATACTCAGACCAACAACCATGCCATGTTCAAAGTCTCTTAAATCCTCTTTCTTCCTCATTCTGATGCTCAGTTTGAACTTCAGCAAGTCGTCTTCACCACGTCTCCATGGCTACGTGCTGCCGTGTGATTGGCTGGTTAAATATTAGTGTTAACAGGAAGTTGGAGCTGATGAAGTGGACGATGAGGGTTTATTTGCATGTCCTGCAACTTCACCTTAACAGAGAATCAAACTATTACATGTTTAACATCTTAGCTCGTTAATGCTCTGTACCTGAGTTTGGACATGTAGGTGTGGACATTGGTACATATGGTGTTTAGTGTATAAATGAGGTTAGGTTGTGGACTGAATGATGATGACGATGTTATGTTCTTTGAGCAACTTTTATCATTTTTAGCTCAGTAAAGGCTGATGTGGCTATCTTGAGCTCTCAGTGAGAAAACATCTTTTGATGGACAAATCTGATCATTCAGTGGATTGAGGAATGCAGCAGATAATCTTTTCAGACATATAAAATTTCTGAACCTTGACATGACTGACTAAACCAATCCCCCGATCATAATGCTGCCCCCATCAAGTTGTACAGTATGCATGATGAGCACAGTGCCTCTTCTTTACCCCAATGCCCCCCATCACCCTGGATTAGGATACATCATCTGGCTTCTTACACAGGGTTGGGGTTAGCAACCCTTGCACACTAGAACCTTTTCCTTTTTGATAAATAAGTTGTTTTCTTAAGGTCACACAGCTGTTTAGTCCCAGCAGCTGGACTTGACTAGAGGTTTTGTATTTGCTGAGAACACACCTTCTGTTCTGGTCAGTGGTCACACCTGTACACTTTATTTGAAAAAGAAAAAACACTCAGACACTGTGAGAGAGAATTTGAATTTGAAATGGGTGGGTTAGCTGATCCAGTGTCATCACGCACAAACACCCAGGATGGGCCACCGCAGGACTGATGAGGTTGCTTTGTGGAATCAATGCTATGCCCTTGTTGGGATTTACAACTTGTTTTGACAGGCTGGCAAACTTAAGTGTGAGTTCTCAACAACTTTACACTGTCCAAAAACATCATGTAAAGCCCACATGATACCCATTTAAAAATACATTTGTGTTTTTCCTTGGAATGGTGCATGAAGCCAACTGCATCACTGATGAAGTCCTGGAGTACGGCATTAAAATTTTATCATCTCATGTTGGCTATTCCAAAGGTTAACTTATTTTCTGACATCTGGTCCACAGTGGTGAAGTGGTTTGCACTTCTGGTTCTCAATAAGAATGTTCTGGGTTACAACCTGTAAATCTACCTTTTCCTGCAAGCCTGTCTCTTCTTAGGCTGCAGTTCCTCCCTGTGCCGGGTGCACCATTCTCCTAAAGCACTCACTGCTCTTCAGGATGCACCCAGAAATGGGAGAACTTGGTGAAACTGAATGGCCAGTGCTGCACCACCAACATATCTCATTCCATTCGTTTGATAAAACATGAGAGGAAACATTTGGGCTGGAGCCCTCAGTCTAACAAAGCTCAGCCTGTTAACCGTCTTTACTTGTGTCATGTGAGTGTGTGATCGGTCTGAAATGTACCGGATGTGCCTCGTGGTCAAAATGAGACATGAGAAAACTGGATTCACTAATCTGAGGCACTTATTCTGCTGTAATAAAATTCCACTTTTTAATTATTATTATTATTCTTAATCTCAGACAAACACTATTTAATTTAGCAGAATAAATAAAACCCTTCTTTTTAGCCCCATTTATTTTCTTTTATTTTGTTTCTTTTCCTTAATTGTGAAAACTCTGGAAAAAAAACACGATGTATTAAACAAATACATACAAAACCACTGGTGTAAATGGACTTGTACTTATATAGCGCTTTTCTAGTCAGCTTGACCGTTCAAAGCGCTTTACACTACCTGCCACATTCACCCATTCACTCATTCCCCGACTGGCAGTGGAGGTTAGGTGTCTTGCTCAGGCCACTTCGACATGTAGTCTACTATGACTATACTTCGCTTACAGAGAAACATGTGCCAGAAGTTCAACAACAGTCCTTTTGCATGTTGTTTGGGTTGCTTTTCTTTTCTTTTTTATTTTGTTTTACAAGAGCTTGTACTTTGATTACTCTGGTTTAGTTTGTGTTGGTGTGAACTTCTCTCTCATTCTGCTATGCCCTGTGTTTCTGTCTAGTGAAATCTTAAGTTGGGTAGTGTAATTGTATATCAGTGTAACTCGGAGCCTTTTTAGTGTTAAATTCAATTCCACTGGAGATTTCATCAAGCTGCATTCCTTATGTAAATGTGTAAATTTTCTACCTATTTTGTATTGCAAATAAATGTCACTTTGTTCTTTGCTTTTTGCTTTGTCCAAGATGTTACAGACATTGAATTGAATGAGAATAATGTATTAGAATGTGTTATGATAATATAAATAATACTAATATAATATTTTTTTTAAATTATTACAAGTTTAAAGTAAACATGTAATAATTACGATTATTTTATATGAAAGTCCATGTTTACTCTGCTCTAGAATTTTTGACTATAATTATTCATATTTATACCATGGTCTGAGTGAATACTAAATTCTGATTGGCTGGAAGGTGTCCATTAAAAAGTGATAATGGACACCTATAAAAAGTTCCGGTCAAATATACTGATTGTTGTAAATTATTGCGCTGGCTAAACGCTAGTTGGTAACCGTGGCAACAGAAACTCAGACGCTGGGCTGCAGACACGCCAGATCATGTTTGTGACGGCGCATCACTGTGAAAGCAGCTTGCAGGCTTATTGGGCTCCGTCAGTCCAGGAGAGACGAGAATGGAGCAACATTTTGTCGTCCTGCAACGTCCCAACCAGCACTGGTCAGAGTCCACAAACGTTAAACCAGCAGAGGTCAGAGTCCACAAACGTTAAACCAGCAGTGGTCAGGGTCCACAAACGTTAAACCAGCAGCGGTCAGGGTCCACAAACGTTAAACCAGCAGCGGTCAGGGTCCGCAAACGTTAAACCAGCAGCGGTCAGGGTCCGCAAACGTTAAACCAGCAGCGGTCAGGGTCCACAAACGTTAAACCAGCAGCGGTCAGGGTCTACAAACGTTAAACCAGCAGCGGTCAGGGTCCACAGACGTTAAACCAGCAGCAGTCAGGGTCCACAAACGTTAAACCAGCAGCTGTCAGAGTCCACATACGTTAAACCAGCAGCGGTCAGAGTCCACAGACGTTAAACCAGCAGCGGTCAAAGTCCACAGATGTTAAACCAGCAGCAGTCAGGGTCCACAAACGTTAAACCAGCAGCGGTCAGGGTCCACAAACGTTAAACCTGCAGCGGTCAGGGTCCACAAACGTTAAACCAGCAGCGGTCAGAGTCCACAGACTTTAAACCAGCAGCGGTCAGGGTCCACAAACGTTAAACCAGCAGCGGTCAGGGTCCACAAACGTTAAACCAGCAGCGGTCAGGGTCCACAAACGTTAAACCAGCAGCGGTCAGAGTCCACAAACGTTAAACCAGCAGAGGTCAGAGTCCACAAACGTTAAATCTCCATCCTTCAAACACCACTATGGACATGCCAGTATCTTTGACATGTCACGATCAACGGCAATGTTACATTTAATTTTAAAAAGGTTGTCGTCTGTCTTTCTGTCTTGATTACCTTACTTACATACTTGATACAGAGTGAATGGTGGATAACATTATAAAAACGATTTAGGATAGATTTAGTTACTTGATACACATTTAATGATTAGAGTGAATGGTGGATAATATTTCTTGTAATAAAAACGATGTAGGAAACGATCTGTGGACTTTGACTGTTTGAAACAAAATGTTGCATCATCCTTTGGACACACACCAGCTGTAAGAGCTGCACCCGCCCTCTGAAGTTATACTTTGTGTCACGTAAGATTAGGCAATCATCTCCTTCCACTGATCAGATCTAATACAACAGCTGACCGAACGAGCGGCAGGTTCTGTGTCAGAGCCGGTTACCTTGGCAACGTGTCACAACGAAATAGCCCACTCAGCTGCTTCTTGTGAATAACTTATGAGTTTAATGGGTAAAAAACAACATTTAATTATTAAAAACTGATTTAATATTTATTTCTTTCGTAAGTGACCATGGTATAAGCGGGATAATGCCAGATGAGGTTGGACTTTGCGCCTCCGCATCGTCCATTAATTTATGATAATGGGCACCTCATTGGGCATTATCCCTTACTTATGTGTTGTCATAGCTACATCTCTGGCATTTATAACAAACCAAACCCTTTAAAATCGCTATAAAATTGAGCAAGTTATGGTTATTTATAAAGTGCATGTACCATTAAAACAATGTTATGAGTTTGTGAGCTGACTGGTGCAAGATGGCCGCCAGTGCAGACATTTGACTCCTCTGGCCAGCAGCACTGGTGAGTCATCTAGCCTTTACTGTAGATATGAATGGTTTACACGAGGTTCCAGTCTTCCATTGGAAAGCCTGAGATGATTTGTATGTTAAAATGATGCATGGATGCTACTTCAACAGGCTGACAAGACTGTCCCAGAATGATTAATGAAGTTAAATCCATTTTACTCAACACCTCACCAGGGTTTACTTTAGTAAAAACCTTCGGTATTATTACGTGTGGTGCTGTTGTGAGTAGCACTGTTGGTTCCTGGTTAAAACCTCAGCTGGGATCTTTCTGTGTGCACGTACATGCATGGCTCGTCTTCAGCTTACTCCCATGTTAGATTGAATGTGAGGTGTTATTTGCATGTTTTTGTATCTGCAGGGTTGTGTGCTATTCCATTCAGTCTGAATCAATGTTTGTTTCATGTTTAATAGTCTTTTGTGCCACTTAGCTAAACCAACATTACCACAATGATAAGCCTCTCCTATCTGTGTGTGTGTGTGTGTGTGTGTGTGTAAGTGGTGTGTGCATATGTGTGCACAGTTCGTGTGTGTGTGGGGGTATGCATGTGTGTGTGTGTCTGTCTGTGTGTGCACAGTCGTGTGTGTGTGGGGGGGTGTACGTCTGTGCATGTGGTGTATGTGTGCGTGTATTAATGATCCCCTTGTTAAAGTTTAATGTCTCTGCTCCACTGTTGTCAGGGAGATTTACCACTGAGCCCGATGGGAAATGTCGACTCCACTGCTCCTGGTCTGATGGCAAACACACACACACACACACACACACACACACACACATATATGAAAGCACACATTCACACACTGACACAAATGAAGATGCACACATGCAGCTGAATGCACAGGATTCATAAATGCTTTTATAAGTATATTAAATTTAATGTCAGTTTCACTACAACAGCAAGTTATTGAAAAATCCTCAGTCTTTGGAGGGTAAATTAAATAACTTATTTTAATTATTTTATTTTAAATTTGTATTGTGATTTTTTCTTTCTGTGGATCATTAATACAGCCACCAGTTGTACTGATGAATTTATCTTTAGATTTAGAACATAGGTGTATTCTATATGGAAGCAATATAATGATACACATTTTCTCTTCTCCATTGTTTTCTTGGCCATGAAGTCATAACTCATATGAACCAAAAACCAGAGACACTTTTCTCAGATGTTAAACATGTTGTCTTTAACAGAGCTGCATTTTAAACATAATGGTCCCAGATTGTCTGAAACTCATGTTCCTCCACAACACCACAGCGAGCCGCTGCTACAGCCTGAGTCCTGTTCTAGGATTTTCTGACCAGTAAAACTAGGACAGAGAGTAATGTTCATCATTTTAACTTTCCTCCTTTCTGCTTCACATCGCTCCTCCATGCAGCTGATGGAGGGATGAACCTCGTTCCGGACTAATTTTCTACACGTAGCTTATTTCTGCAGTGACTTACTGGCTTTTAGGCTATTAGCTAACGCTATGCTAGGCTGGGATAACCACAGCGATGTTTTTGCTAACATAAACCGACAGGCAGGAACTTAAGCTAGGTTTGCACAAGTTTAGAAATGCAACGTAATTTAAAAGCATGAGCGACGCAGCAAAGCACAGGTCGCTATCATCACACATGGCAAACAGAGTTAAACTGGAACTGGAGACATGCTGAGTCATTCTTTATTTTACATTGTCGTTATAAACGTACCTGTCGTCAAGCTCGCTCTGCCCACCCTTTTAGTGCTGCCTGGCTGTAGCCACTGCTGTAGTTACTGACCGTGTTAACTCATAAACAACAAAGTTATCAGTCATACCATAAAAACTGAATTTTTGGCATCATTTCTGCAAGAGAAGCTGACTCTGGGCATGTAGGAGCTTTGTCACAGCTCTGACCAAATCCACCAAAAACCACTTGATCCTCCTTAGTCATGAAGATTCTGACAGTTTTGAAGCCTAATAATAAAGTATTGATGTTAACTGATGTTATCACACCAGTAGAGATAGATATTGATACCGTTTATCAATATTTGGATTGATCCACCCACCACTTGTAGGGGAGTGTTGAGGCCGTATTGGGGTGTGTAAAATGTTTAGGGAGAGTTTTACTCGATCTCCGGTGCCTCCAAGCTCTATCTCAAATATAATCAGCAGTTCCTCAGGAACGGTAGTGTGTATCTGGCCTGTATGCTGACATATCTGTTGATACATTTATTTTACATAATTCTAATATCATAATCTGACAGCTGAGACTGTCCTGAAACATCATGTCTGGATGTTGACTGGGATTAAAAGGCTTCAGCGTCTACATGGATTTTTATATTGATTCCCAGCAGCAAGCAGGGCTGCCGGTCTTCTAGCTGCTGGGTAGTGGCATTTTCTCCTGGCCTTAGGAATGACAAGGCCAGTCCAAGGGAACCTGAAGTGCTGTTAGCTCTCACTTTGCATCTCTCTAACAGCTCTGGTCCTCAGGACCTGGTTGTGCCTTGTGCCAGTGCCACTTCACACCCTGGCATGATGTGCTGTGAGTCTGCGTTGCCTTGGCTGCACAGGGGGCGCTTATCCTAACTTCTGAACCGCTGGGAGACGGGGTAGGGCAGGGCTACTCAATTCGGTCCTACGAGGGCCGCAATCCAGCAGGTTTTCCATGTATCCCTGCACCAACACACCTGAGTCAAATTACTGAGTCATTGTGTAGAGCCTGATTTGCTGTTAGAGCCACCTAATTTGACTCAGGTGTGTTGGTGCAGGGATACATGGAAAACCTGCTGGATTGCGGCCCTTGTAGGACCGAATTGAGTAGCCCTGGGGTACGGTGTCGGGTACAGGGGACAGGTTAGGGTGTTGTATGCTGCTCTCATCAGGAAGCTGAGATGTGCTTGTGGTGTGCACCAGATGTCTCCCTAGCTTATGGTGTCCTCCTATCTGGTCCACAACCTTTGCTGGCGGAGTGATACTACCTTGTCCACAGTCATGGCCTTCCGCAGGTCTCACGTGGCTTTATACCAGAACTGGACTGGCTCTCCCCAGCCCTACTATCATGCACTCTTCCGATAACATCTTTGTGCTGAAATCTGCTGATCGCTTGGTGGACGTCTAGCTAGCCCCTCCACTTTCACCCTGTATGGACGTTAAAGCGGCTAAAGCAGCTTGTGTTGTTCTTACTCTCAAATGTAAGTCGCTTTGGATAAAAGTGTCTGCTAAATGACTGTAGAATAGAATAAAGCTACACTTAAAGCCGCTGAGGCGCTGTTTGCACGGGCACTGACGCACTTGCCATGTCACTACTGACGAATGAAAACGTATCCAAACTTCATAATTTTTCTTTGCTTAAGGTTTATTCATCATCTAAACGAGATGTCATTTTCTTGGCAATAATCCGCAGTACAGATCCATCTCAAACGTAAATTCCAATAATCATGTCAAACAATACAAGCAGTGATAGCAATAGTGGTCAAAAACTTGTTTGCTCCCGCCGTACAGCAACACCTGTCACCTGATAGCACCATATAGGTAGGAACTATCTATCAATTAACTAGTGCCACCCACTGGGCAAATTAACAATATCCAAAATGGCTCTTACAGACATATACTTCCTTTGCCCTCAACGTCTGAGTAAGCTGGCTGCTGTTGATCTTTGAAAGCCCTTCGATCAGGTGCTTCTGGACCACCCTCCCCATCTGTCTGTTTGATGTACACTGTCTATCAAGACTTCTAAAGGGTTGCTCTGCCAGCAGAGGATGCTTTTCTCCTCCATCAACTAACACTATTCTGTCGTTTCTTGCTCCTCTCCTTATTGACAGACTCTGGGATTTGGAGGGTTTGATTTTCATTTTTTGCCCACAGTGTTAGCTCATCTAGCCGCTTGAGGAGCCTTGAATTGCATGCGGCTGTCTGAAGAATAGTTGGTATTTTGTCCATATAGCCTCTCAGGCCCAGGAGTCTTCCTCCTGATAGAAGTTTAGGTTCACTGGCCACCTGCCTGTCCCCAATGAGAAGGATCACGATGCGATGTCAACCACAACGGCTTTCCTCTGCTGTTTGCCCATCACCACAATGTCCGGCTGGTTTGCCATTACCATTTTGTCGGTCTGGATCTGGAAGTCCCACAGGATCTTAGCTTGGTTATTCTCTGCCACCTTCGGAGGTGTTTCCCACCTTGACCTCAGGGCTTCCAGTATGTACTCCGCACCGATGTTCCTGGCTATACCAGCCACTTGGTTATGACGCTCCTTGTAAGCTTTCCCTGCCAGCATCTTACACCCTGCAGTTACACTACCGTTCAAAAGTTTGGGGTCACCTTGCCATGGGATTCAATAGGGAAGTGACCCCAAACTTTTGAATAGTAGTGTATGTGCTGGATTGTCTCAGGGGCCTCTTTGCACAGTCTACACCTTAGGTCTTGTCTTGTATGGTAGATCTGGGCCTCTATTGTTCTGGTGCTCAAGGCCTGCTCCTGTCTACTGTCTCTCAGTCCAGCCCGTTCTAGCCATTGGTAGGATTTCTCGATGTCAGCCACTTCAGTTATCTGTTGGTGGCATACCAAGGAGGTCCTTTTCCTCCTATGATGGTTCCTTCATCACCACAAGATCTGTTTCCACTGCCTGAGACATTCACCGAGCACTTCATCCATCGAGGCCATTTTCCTGATGTATTCAAGGATGTTGGACGTTTCGTCCTGGATAGTGGTTCTGACACTCACTAGTCCTCTGCCTCCTTCCTTGCGTTGTACAGTCTCAGGGTGCTGGATTTGGGGTGGAACCCTCCATGCATGGTCTGGAGCTTTCGTGTTTTCACATCTGTGGTCTGAATCTCTTTCTTTGGCCAGCTTATTATCCCTGCAGGGTATCTGATGACCGGCAGGGCATAGCTGTTAATTGACCAGACCTTGTTCTTGCCATTGAGCTGACTCCTTAGGATTTGCCTTACTCGTTGGAGGTATTTGGCTGTGGCTGCTTTTCTTGTAGCCTGTTTCGAGGTTGCCATTTGCTTGTGGGATTCCAAGGTACTTGTAGCTGTCCTCAATGTCTGCTATTCTGCCGTCTGAGAGTGAGACCCCTTCTGTATGGACTACCCTCCCTCTGTTTGTCACCATCCACCCACACGTCTCAAGTCGGAATGACATTCCGATGTCATTGTTGTAGATCCTGGTTGTGAGTCAATGTCGCACTCGCTCTTGGCGTACAGCTTGATGTCATCCATGTAGAGGAGGTGACTGATGGTGGACCCATTCCTGAGTCGGTATCCATAGCCAGTCTTGGTGATTATTTGGCTGAGGGGGTTCAGACCTAAGCAGAACAGCACAGGGGACAGGGCATCTCCTTGGTATATGCCACACTTGATGGACACTTGTGCAATTGGCTTGCAGTTGGTCTCAAGGGTGGTCTTCAACTGCCGCGTTGAGTTTGCAATGAAGGCTCTTAGAGTCCTGTTGATGTTATGCATCACCAAGCATTCCATGATCCATGTGTGTGGCATTGAGCCAGCCGCACTGAGCTACCATATACATATATATATATATATATATAATATATATATTTCCAATCCAAATAACCATTTTTACCTCAGCCAGCTAAATAAAACTCCTTTAGAGCTGCAAGTGTTACAAGACTTTTCAAAAAGGCAGCTTAATACATATTTTTAACGAAGAGCCACCATAGGATATTTGTTACTTTTGAAGAACCACATTTTATTTCCATTTTTACGTTTTAAAATAAATAAAAACATAAACCTTTATAAAAAGGGGATAGACAGACTTTCTTCTAAGAGATGTAAATATTTGTAGAAAATTATGTAAAGTTAAAAAAAAAAAAAAAAAAAAGTCCATAGTTTCCAACCTAACAATAAGAAAAATAGATTTAAAAAATATTTAGCCACATATTTAGAGGCATTGTGGAAGGTCCAGAAAGCCACTTGCAGCCCCAGAGCCGCAGGTTGGAGACCCCTGATGCCGTGTTTGTAAATCAAAATTTACTGCATTTGCTGTATATAGCAGTAGGCCTTCTTTTAAAGGACAGAGACATTTTGCACGTAACAATGCAATTAAAATCGCAATTAATCGCAACATGTCATGCGATTAATCGTGATTAAAAATTGTATTAGTTGCCCAGCACTAATATATACTGACCTGTAACTTCTTCTTTAAGAGGCTCTCTGTCCTCCACTTGTTACCTGTATTAATGGCACCTGTTTGAACTTGTTACCAATATGAAAGACACCTGTCCACAACCTCAAACAGTCAGACTCCACTATTGCCATGTATGTATGTGATTTTCTGGATTTTTTTTCTCATTTTGTGTCTCATAGTTGAGGTATACCTATGAAGAAAAGTACAGGCCTCTCTCATCTTTTTAAGTGGGAGAACTTGTACAATTTAGTGCATTTAAAAAAAATACATTAACACACAAACCACTAAAACAACAGTAAACCAGATGAAAAGTCCAGGGCCGACGCCCATGTTGGCAAATGCAACCTTATAGCAAAGTTATTACTCATGCCATAAGCCATATAAAAAATCTGAATTTGGCATTATGTCGGTGAATTAACCTTATTTTGGGCATGTAGGTGCTACGTCATGGTGGTGGACAGAATCCACCAAAACCACTTTATCCTCCTTATTTATAAAGATTCTGGCAGTTTTCCAGCCTTACATGTAGACGATGCTGCAGGATTAATCATATGATATGTCACACATTGACCACTCAGTCTTTGCATCTGGTTCACATGCCTTACCAGTGAACTGTAATGGGATTTATTAGTAGTCATATCGGTATTCAGTAAGTAATTGTACTTGTATTCGGTTTTTAAAAATATTGTATTGGTGCATCCCTAATACCTATACTGTATATAGGGCTATTTTACTCATTCCTAGGACCACACTGCTTCCCTCTGCATACTGCATACTTTTCACAGATACATGATCAGCCAACATTGGGTGGATGGATTTACTCTAATTCATTCACCTACACAATGATGGATCCACACAGTAAATGAGCTTCTGGTTGCAGACATCCTGCATATTTGCCCTCAGAGTAAAGTGTATTTGCCACCAGCATCAATAATGGATGATAATGTTGTGTTTCTCGTTCTTCGATGAATAATGTATACACATATCCATTTCTACCTCTCCTTGTCTCCCTTTGTCTTTCCATTTGTTAGCCAAAGAAGATGATGAGAGAAGAACTGTCTGAGTTAAAGAGGACAAAGCAAGAGGAGTGATAGACTCAAAAAAATGGAAAAAGCCATAAAAAGAGAAAAGATTGGTATGTTTGGAGCTCCATGAAAGAAAAGAAAACTTAAAACAAGAGCACATAGTGGAAACAGGCGAGACAAAGACTGGAGGTAAGGAGAAGCTGGAATCTGTCGAGAAGCAGGAGAGGAGAACAAAGGTCTGGCGGAGGGTGGGAAAAACCATCTGGATGGTCTCCACAGCTGTGGCCAGTCGGTTGACCAACCTCCAAAGATGGCCTCCAACTTCAATGACATTGTCAAGCAGGGCTATGTACGCATGCGCAGCCGAAAGCTCGGGGTAAGTGTGTTCATCCATGCTTCACTTTGTCAGCTCAAACCTTCCTTCTCTGGTTGGCTTGTCCATGTTATACACCAAGGTCCAGTCAGCATGATGGGGAGTTTCTCTTCTATTATTAAGTAAGTAAATAAATAAATAAGTAAATGTTTATTTATATAGCACCTTTCAAGATAAAAATCACAAAGTGTTTAACAATGAAACACAGAACACAAAATAACACAATAATACAGAGAACATAAAAACGAATTAAACTAAGTAAAAGCAAGTTTAAAAAGATGCGTTTTTAGCTGCTTTTTAAAAGAGATCATGGAGTCCTCAGATCTCAGGCTGAGAGGAAGGAGGTCCAGAGGGAAGGAGCCTCTGCTGTGAAGGCTCTGTCACCTTTAGTTTTCAGCCGTGTTGGCTTAACAACCAGCAGACCTTCATCACTTGATCTCAGGGACCTGCTGGGTATGACGAGCACCGCTCTGCATCAGGAGGTCATTGGAGACTCTGAGCAGGGCTGTTTCAGTGGGGTGAGCCCTGCGAAAGCCAGGCTGAAAATGATCCAGGATATGGTGTGTCTCTAAAGCAGCTGGAAGCTCTGCTATAGAAACAGGTGAAAATTTATCTATAATCACAGGCCGAGCTGGGCTGGGAACAGACAGTAACACAGCTGATGGAGACGTAGAGCTTCTCACCATTTTGACTTTTTCAGAAAAAAAGGCTAGGAATTTTTCACAACCCTCATTTGAAGCAATGAAGACAGCAGGAGCAGTAGGAGTAATTAATTTATTAATGGTGTTAAATAACACTTTAGGTTTACCATGACTTTTTGAGATTAAATTTGAGACGTAGGCAGCCCTTGCATCTCTAACAGCATCATTAAAGGAAGCCAGGAGATCCTTCAAGTAAAGCAGGTGGACATGCAAACCAGTTAAATTCCATAAACGCTCGGCTTTTTTACAACAGCGCTTTAGACAGCGAGTGCTGTTGTTTAACCAAAACTTTAGTGGAACTAAGCAATAACAGTATTGCAAAAAACAGCAGTATCGCAGCTTTGCAAGACAGAATACTGCCGGCAGCGGCAAAGCCAAACAGTCACCATCATACCAGAAGATGTCCATTAATGCTGCATCACTGGTTTCAGAAGTTATATGGAAAAACATCCCACAACCTGGATTTTGCATTTAGTTGCTCCCCAGATAGCAAAAAACATTTGACCCAAATGTAGCCTTGACTGACGGCTTTGACTAGACGTGAGTGTAGCTGCCAAAACTCAGTCACAAGATCACCATTACATAATGTATGTCCAGGAAGGCTTCCTGTATTAGGACCACTTGTAGCTCAGAAAATTTATTTATTTATTCATTTATTTTTTACTTGTCTTGCTCAGCATGGTGGCGGCAGAATGATGGTCTGGCTATTGTGTTATGTGGAACAAATTTGCTCTGTCAAGAGGAACTTTATGGGTATAAGGTTCCTCTTGATAATCACATTTTTTATTTCTTAATTTGTATAAATATATTGTTTTATCGTGTATATTTTGTATTGTGGAATTTGTGTAATCTTGCCAGGCCTGACTGGAGGGGACAGAAGAAAGACAAAAAAAAGGACAGAAATGGAGACAAGTAAAAAGGAAAGTAGAAAAAAGGAAGAGAGAAAGATCTAGTAGATAGAAGCAACAAGCTCCAATCCAAACTAACAGCAGACAAGCAGCTGCTACACCTGTACAGAAACACAAGAGAGAATTTCCTACAGCTTTTACAGGTAAACTAAGCAGACAATCATCAGGAGTTCCTAAAAAATAACCAAGACAACAACAACAAGAAAGAGAGAAAGAGAGAGAGAAAGAAAGAAAGAAAGAGAGAAAGAAAGAAGGAAAGAAAGAAAGAAAGAGAGAAAGAAATAAAGAAGGAAAGAAGGAAAGAAAGAGAGAAAGAAAGAGAGAAAGAAAGAAGGAAAGAAAGAGAGAAAGAAAGAGAGAGAGAAAGAAAGAAGGAAAGAAAGAAAGAAGGAAAGAAAGAAAGAAAAAAGAGAGAAAGAGAGAAAGAAAGAAAGAAAGAAAGAAAGAAAAAAGAGAGAGAGAGAAAGAAGGAAAGAAAGAGAGAAAGAAAGAAGGAAAGAAAGAAAGAAAGAAAGAGAGAAAGAAAGAAAAAAGGAAAGAAAGAAAGAAAGAGAGAAAGAAAGAAAAAAGGAAAGAAGGAAAGAAAGAGAGAAAGAAAGAGAGAGAGAAAGAAAGAAGGAAAGAAAGAGAGAAAGAAAGAAGGAAAGAAAGAGAGAAAGAAAGAAGGAAAGAAAGAGAGAAACAAAGAAGGAAAGAAAGAAAGAAGGAAAGAAAGAAAGAAAGAAAAAAGAGAGAAAGAGAGAAAGAAAGAAAGAAAGAAAAAAGAGAGAGAGAGAAAGAAGGAAAGAAAGAGAAAGAAAGAGAGAGAGAAAGAAGGAAAGAAAGAGAGAAAGAAAGAGAGAGAGAAAGAAAGAAGGAAAGAAAGAAAGAAAAAAGAGAGAAAGAGAGAAAGAAAGAAAGAAAGAAAAAAGAGAGAGAGAGAAAGAAGGAAAGAAAGAGAGAAAGAAAGAGAGAGAGAAAGAAAGAAGGAAAGAAAGAAAGAAAAAAGAGAGAAAGAAAGAAAGAGAGAAAGAAAGAAGGAAAGAGAGAGAGAAAGAAAGAAAGAAGGAAAGAAAGAAAGAAGAAAGAGAGAAAGAAAGAAAGAAAGAAAGAAAGACAGAAAGAAAGAAAGAAAGAAAGAAAGAAAGAAAGACAGAGAGAAAGAAAGAAACTGAATGCAACACATTTGTAAATGTTGTGAACTTTATTATTATGTGAGGTCCTGTAAGAGTCACTGCCTACATTTTCATCAGCACTACACCGACTTCACGCTACGTTACCCACCATGCATTGCACACTCTGACATTACAAACCGACAATGCTACTCAGCAACGTTGGTGCAGTCCTGCTCGAAAATGGAAAGTGGAGGTGAAAGGAGAGAAGCTGCGTCATGCTTAGTGTGCTCATAATTACTAATAGGAATATTACCTACTGGCTACAGAAGATTCCAACAGTAAGAATCTACCATTTCTATGCAGGTTATGTCTGCCTGCATTTAAAAGCAAATTAGAACATCAGCTTCATCGACTTCTAATTTGTAGAGATGTGGAGTTGAAGCATCTGCCCAGTTTGAAAGGATTTTTGCAAATTCTCAGCATTAAAACAAAACCAAGGCAAACCCTCTGCCAACAGCCATAAACCACCCAGATCACACTGCCTGCATCTTTCAGGGGTCTGACTTTCCAGCAACAGGTTAGTTAGCCAGTTAGGGTTTAGACTTTCATTTCCACTCGTAAGTTAAAACAATGAACTGAACTTTGAACCAGTTCAAAGTAAAATTTTGAACTATTCATTTTAAACTGAATGAGCTGAACTTTGAACTCGTTCATGGGAGACATAAATGTACACAACCATGCATTTGGACCACATATGGCCCACAGGAGACTTGCTATAATCCAAGCCAGGTTAAAAAGTGGCATCTGATCCACTTCTGGCCCACCCAACACCATGCCGTAACTGAGCCAGGTAGCCCCGATTTGTCCCAAACATGCCCGCTATCTGGGTCGTGGAGCTCCAGCTGGGAAGCTGTTCTTTAGTTTTATGGTGTTTATTTTAATCATCTTTAAAACTTTCCAGTTTAGTTTGTTTCTGATCATCTAATATTTCTTCCTCACTGATCTCTCTTCCCTTGGTTAGCATAACAGTACTCAGTTTTTAGAAGACATCCTGGTTAGGGTTGCCACCTTCCAGAACTGAAAATAAACCCACCACCGCTCCTCATGGCCATGGCCACCATGGGCCCGACTCCCATGAGGTGGGACACCTGGTATGTGGTATGTTGTATTTTGTGCCTGAGTTTTTTAAGTGAAGGAGTGATCGATACTTAAAGCATGAAATGCATTCATTCTTTATTTTTTTAATAAAGCCGTAATTACATGCATCTCTATTTAACATACAATGAGGAAATTTTATAACAATGTGCCATATGCACACAACTTAGTTATTGCCTCAGTTAACCTAGTTAATGAGATACTGTATGATCTACCACATGGCAGAAGCTCTAGCACCTACAGGAGTAGTAGCATCCATACAAGACATAATTACTACACCAGATGAATTACCTAGCTGTCTACCACTGCCTCTTCTGACAGAAACACATGCTCAGTTTTCTTTGCAAATCATTATTATTACACTACACAATGTGGAAACTATTATAAACATCTTATTGTTTGTGTTGTTTTATACAAAACATAAAATGATAAATAATCAATACTAAAAAGTTTATGTTCAAATAAAATCTTGTTTAAGAGAGCAGCTGAAGTGCAGGCTAACTGGCAGAAGCAAACCCCTAAAATGCTGCCTCCTGGGCGAGCTTCGTTGTGCATCCTGTCCATCTACACTGTGGCTGCTGATTGGCTCTATTGTAAAAATGGTGCTGGAAGTCAGCCTCACGGTTTAACTCTTCACCTGACTGGTCGGCACAGTTGTCTGTCATGGAGATCGGGGTTCCAAAGCCAGTCTTGGAACACTGTTTCGCTAAATGCAATACATTTACCTACGTAGTCTATGACAAGACATGAAATTTCAGACTTTGTTAGAATCAGTAAAATGAATTGATGAGAGCATTCCAGACACAAGCATTAAAAATGTTTTTTAAAACATGAATATTTGAGGGTGATGATTTCCTAACATCCACACTTTCACGAGGCCTTGAAGAACTTTTTCTCCCAAAAGAAGGTTCTCTGATTTAAGGGGTTTCTGTAGAAACCCTTATTCATACATAGAACCCTTGATGGACCCTTTCAATGAAAAAGGGATTTTCAGACACAAATGGTTCTGGGTAGAACCTCTGCCCTTCACAGAGAACCCTTTTGGAACCCTTTTTTCTAAGAGTGTAGAAATGATTAAAGTATTACTAGGAATGATTAAAGTAGTCCTAGGAATGAATAAAGTATTACTAGGAATGAGGGAATGTGAATGAGGGTATAAGAGGAGACGCTTTACCAGTCCTTTTCACAGAGGAGTCAGAGAAGATGAAAACAGTGAGAGGTAAAAAACACCCAAAAAAAAAACAGACTTAGTTTTCGGCATCCTGAGGGCAGAGGACTCGCACAGCTGAGGTCCTCCTCAAGGCTGGGGAGGCAGACCAACCAAGTCATGTTTCGTTTATGTCAAGAGGAACAACAAAGCCAAAGGAAAAATCTTCAGACTTACAGCACTGACCTAAACTAATCTCACATGTATTTCAGCCCCACTGAAAAGACTGTTCTCAGTTCGTTGCTTTGCGTTACCACCGTCCGTTGAGCATACTGAACCATTGCATGGCAGAGACTGATACTGGAACGAGGATTCCCTAACGCTGCATCTCTGTCTTTACAACCTCTGGCTAATAAAGCATGAAGTCAGACTAGTTCTTTCCCCAATTTATCTGTATCCTTTAGTTGTGCTTTAAAAAATTTAAATAAAATAAATATATACACATATATATAATTATGTATTTAATTATTTTACTTTAATTACCATTTTGTTTTATTTTACTTGATTTTATTTTAGCCAGGAAAGTCCCAATAAGATTGAACATCTCTTCTTCCAGGGAGTCCTGGTCAAGAAGATGCCATAAACAGTTTGATGTAAAAGTCTGCTGATGTGTAACTTTACTATTTTAAATATTAAAGTAAAGTTAAATCAAATCAACTTGAGGTCATGCAGGTCATTTTCAACTTTTGGACTTCATCTACAAAGAGCCGTATTGCAGTGGAAGACTAGCTGCATCGTCCCAGTTCCCTAGATGGCGCGCCACAGGCAGCCTGATCGCTGCAGCACCGTTGCCTTGACCCCCCACCCAGTGTTGTTTTTGGCAGCGTCTCAGTTTTAGTTTTAATGCAAGGAAGTTGATGGTCATTCATCTGTAAAATATGTCTCATCTGAACAAACTGGAGCCATTTCAAGCAACATTTTTTGTTTTATTGACAATTACAGGGCCCATGATCAGCTATTGATATGTTAAAACGATTATTCTGGGACCAAATTCTACTTTAAAAGAATAAGAGGTGGTGTAAGGTACGACTTGGCCAGTAATGTGCACAGTATAACTCTTGATTGATATCAGACCACTTTAATGTAGATTCTGCATTTTATTAACAAGAAATGTACTCTAATAAATAAAATAAGTCATGAACATCAGTGGAAATTAAACTTTGTAAATGAACACACAAATCATGTCCTTACTGGACTTTACATACTTTCAGTAAACAATCATGAGACAAACATGAAACCTGAACAGTGAAGCAGCAACAAGCCTGGATATCGTTTCTGATTACAGCGCGTCTTCATCTGCAGGGTTAATAAATTCGTTAAAGCACTTTCTTTGTTAATTTAGACATATTGTCACTTGACTTGTAGTTTAGTGTATTAAATTGCATTTGTTTCTTTTGTATTTTCTATAACCTAATTTAATATTGTTTTGAACAAAAACAATGGAAATGTTGAAATTTAAAATTAAAATGTTACCAAAGTTCACTGTTGCTCCGTAACTGTTTTTTTTTGTATAAATGGCCCTTTACTAAATTAAATTATTGCTAAATGAATAATTTAAATTAATTAGCCTGACTGAGTTTCACATGTCCTTATATTATTATTACCTTTACTTTCTAAAATTCACATTTAAACTGTAGGTCATCTTATGCCCTGAAAGCACAATGACAACAAGTTGTTTGCCTGTAGTGTGTATGCATCAAATCTAATCCACCTCCGCTCCCCGGACAAAGGTTCAGGCTCAGGATTTTTTTTACTTTAAGCCCTGCTTTATTTCATTCTCATCATCTGTATGTATTGGATAGAATTCCTTTATCTCATCTCATCAAAAAGAAAAAATACAAAAGAAAAAATAAGGCGAGGCAAGTTTATTTGTAAAGCACATTCCATGGAAAGACTTCTAATGAGCTCATTACTAGACGTTTCATCCAAAATATACAGCCTAGACCCCCCACCCCCTCCGTCCCCCCGCATGCTTATCAAGCCCGTTTTCTAAAAGCATATGAGAAGTTTTTCTTTTCTCTTTTCTTTATCTCTTTGTCTCTTTGTATCTTTTAGTGCTTTGTTGGGTATAAGGAAGCTGTTTATTGTGTACTTCCCTCCAATAATAACAGAGGACATTTCCAGTCTTTAAATGCATCCACGTCCCATATTTGGTACAAAAAACAGAAAACGTACTTTCTGCTGGAAACGTGCTACTGGACTCATTCATTTAGGTCATGATCTACATCAGGGGTGGACAACGTCGGTCCTCAAAAGCCACAATCCTGCAGGTTTTCCATGCACCCCTGCACCAACACACCTGACTCAAATCAAATGGATCCAACAGCTTATATGGATCTGCATCAGGTGAGTCAGTGCAGGGATGCATGGAAAACCTGCAGGATTGTGGCTCTCGAGGACCAAAGTTGTCCACCCCTGATCTACATAAACAGCCTCAGCCAAATGTACTTGGATTCACCATTAAAGTTCCAGGTCACATGTCAACTATTAGATCAAACTAGCCCAAACTGCATGGGTCTATAGGTCTATAGCCCTTTAGTTTGTCTCTGTTTTTACAGAACAAATCTAAAAATCCAAAGATTTGCCTTTCAGATGCTTGAGACAGTTGATAAACTCAGAAAATTAGCTTTCTTAATATAAGTAAAAAAAAAAAAAACTTAAATAGAGAAGATTTAGACTACAATCCAGTGAAATGTCCAATATAATCACACTTAAGGTTTCCTGAAATAATAAGTATCTAGGCTTGAACTGTAGAGCCCGACCAGTTATCAGCCGGCTGATTAAATCTGCCAACAATAGCCCTTTTCAAAATAATCATGATTGGCCGGAGTTTTGCCCATTAATTGCTGATGTATTCTTAATTATTCCTAAAACAGGAAATGTTGTCAAGTGCAGGAGTCATGCAGAATGATGTCAGTAACTACAGCAGTAGCTACAGCCAGGCAGCACTACAGGGTGGGCAGAGCGGCATGTCTCCAGTTCCAGTTTAACTCTGTTTGCCATGTGTGATGATAGCGACCTGTGCTTCACTGCGTCGCTCATGCTTTTAAATTACGTTGCATTTCTAAACTTGTGCAAACCTAGCTTAAGTTCCTGCCTGTCGGTTTATGTTAGCAAAAACATCGCTGTGGTTATCCCAGCCTAGCATAGCGTTAGCTAATAGCCTAAAAGCCAGTAAGTCACTGCAGAAATAAGCTAAGTGTAGAAAATTAGTCCGGAACGAGGTTCATCCCTCCATCAGCTGCATGGAGGAGCGATGTGAAGCAGAAAGGAGGAAAGTTAAAATGATGAACATTACTCTCTGTCCTAGTTTTACTGGTCAGAAAATCCTAGAACGGGAATCAGGCTGTAGCAGCGGCTCACTGTGGTGTTGTGGAGGAACATGAGTTTCAGACAATCTGGGACCATTATGTTTAAAATGCAGCTCTGTTAAAGACAACATGTTTAACATCTGAGAAAAGTGTCTCTGGTTTTTGGTTCATATGAGTCATGACTTCATGGCCAAGAAAACAATGGAGAAGAGAAAATGTGTATCATTATATTGCTTCCATATAGAATACACCTATGTTCTAAATCTAAAGATAAATTCATCAGTACAACTGGTGGCTGTATTAATGATCCACAGAAAGAAAAAATCACAATACAAATTTAAATTAAAATAAATAAAATCCAACTTATTTCATTCATATGTATTTTTTAAATTAATTAGCTGATTAACCAGTTATCAGAATTTCTCTCTATCAAACATAAGATTCTGCCTCAAAAATTCCATATTGGTCAGGCTTTAGTTGGAATGAGTGTATAACCACTTCTTTTAAGATGTTTCTCACTTGTCTAAATTCTAGATCCTCCACCACGTCCTCGAAAGCGAAAACACTGTCAGCTTAGCTGGACAGCGTTGGAGATGTTTACAAGACAAACTGTAAAATGTGTGGCGTGTTTTCAGTGGTGCTCGGTGGGCTGTCTAGAGCGTCGTTGCCCCAGTTCTTCATCCCCATCATCTCCTGGGACTGATCCGGTGTAGGACATCATGTCCGGAATTTATGAGGATGAGTTTGTTAAAGTTGAATGAATGATCATTTATTTAATATACAGTATATTAGCTATTATAAATATTATTTATATGTCCATTTAAAGAAAAAGTCAGACTAATGAATTAACAGATAATAAATAAATGTTGTTCAGATAAACCGTTTATTTTTAAAATTGTGGCAAGACGATGTGTGAGCATGGGGAGAATAAATCCATTTTCATTTGGTATGGGAAAAAAACCACAATTTATTTGGCCATTCTGCACACCAAACAAACTTCATCCCTCTGGCCAGTCCAACCAGTCTGCTTGGCAGCACTTCCTATTTATTACCCAAGGCCCCACCCTCTCAATTCCAACAGACCTATCACAGCAGACTTCTGAAAAATAAGGTAACAAGCTCATTAACAAAACATCATGATCCTGAAACATATTCTTATGTGCTCATGAGCTTAAGTCAGCAGTATACACAGGAACAATTCAAAACAGAATTTTAGAAAATCAAACATATTTAGTACAATCCTTTCCCTTCAACTTCTCATTACATCCATTCAATTATTCAATTAAGACTGAGAACGCACCTACACACATACAATCTGTAAGAAAGCTCCATGGTAGACAGGCCTCCTCATTGAACAATGACAAATTCTTCACTTAGAAGAACAACACTTTGACAGGAAATGATATAAACAAGAAAAAAAAACAGTGAATGTTAGGTGCCCATGATTCACCTTTGCACACAAGAATAACAAAATGCAGGAAGGAGCTAGTGCTTCCTAACAAAAATATAACTTAACTTTAATGGTTACATTAAGTTCTCAATGTATTTAGTTTTTATTTTAAAAATTCATCAATGCACACTCCACCCAAACAGAACTGCCAGATAATACAGTATCTCTTTAACTAAGTTAAGTGACTGTGCAGTAACTAAGTTGTGTGCATATGGTGTTTTGTTATATATTTCCACTTGTATGTTAAATAGGGATGCATGTTATTACAGCTTTATGGAGCCTAATTAACAGCACTTAATATGCAATAATGTTGCACAACAATCAATGTGTTCATTGGTAATAAAACAGTTTAAGCTTTAAGTACAACTAATTGTTTTTTTGATCACCCTTTTACTAAAAACACTGGCACAAAATAAAACACACCACTGCTGCGGGTTCACCACCCCACGGTAGTCGAGTCTTGGTGGTCATGGCCCTCGGGAGCTGTGGCTGTCGTCCCTTATTTTCACTTCTGAGTTGGCACCCCTAATTCTAGATGTTCAGGAAATCTCACCATATTAAGAGCTCTGTTTTACAGTTTTCTAAATGGTACCGTCTGTCAGCAACATCACTCAAAAGGTTATGGGTGGATTTTGATTAAATGTTCAGGAAATGTCAGAAATGGAATAAAGGACAGGTGGTTAGATTTTGCAGGTAATCTGGACCACTGTCTAACTCATTAAAAACACCCAGAGTCATTTGACCCGGATCAAGGTGATATTCTGGATCTGGTGATCCAAAAGGTTAGAAATATAGGGGGTACTGGGTGGGCTGTTGGCGGAGGTCTGTGCTCTCTGAGTGACATTGTCCTCCATCACAAGGAGGTCAAAATCATTGTGAGAAAGACCTTAGAGATTATTACCGAGCTACTGAAGCAGAAAAGATTCATCTGCTGGCTGAAAGTGTGCAGCAGAGGCAGCAGCCTAAAGGTTAACGAAGCAGGGAAGACGATATAAGATCAGATTATCCTCTAATGATGCCTTTGGGGCATTTGGTAGAGAGTGACGCTGCATTTCCAGAGCACAGGAACAGTAAATGTCTGTGATCACAGCTGATTCACGTCTTCGCTAACAGACCACAGTGGTTTCTGCCACTGACAAACAGGCAGCCAGTGTAAAGACCTCAGAGCTGGACTGATGTGGTCCACTTTCTTGGTCTTAGTGAGGACTGGAGCAGCAGAGTTCTGGATCAGCTGCAGGTGTCTGACTGATGTTTTAGGTAGAACCTGTAAAAACACTGTTACAATAATCAAGCTGACTAAAGATGGAAGCTGGACTAGTTTTTCCAGGTCCTGCTGAGGCATCACATCTTTTACCTTTGATATATTCTTAAGGTGATAGTAGGCTGACTTTGTGGTTCCCTTCATGTTTTTTTCAAAGTTAGGGTCTGAGTCCACCACTACACCCAGATTTCTGGCCTGGTTGGTGGTTTTCAGGTGTATAGACTGAAGCTCTGTGGTGACCTTTAATCGTTTCTCTTTGGCTCCAAAGACCATGAAGCGACAAGTCTTGAGGAAAGACAAGAAGCTAAGCTTACAGTCATAGCTACTGTACAAAGATGAGTCTTCTCCAAAGAAATCAAAGAGCTTCAGTCGCGAAAAGAGTTGTCTGAGGCAAGGCAAGGTAGTTTATTTGTACAGCACATTTCATGTACAGGACAATTCAAAGTGTTTTACATAAAACAAAAGCATTACAGATATTAAGAAATAGTAAAAGGCATCAACACATAATCACAATAAAATAATAAATTACATTAAAATTATTAAAAGCAAGATAAGTTAAAAAAGTTACCGTGCAAATTTCATGCATACACATGAGAAAAAAAAAAAGTTTTTAACCTGGATATAAAAATGTCTACATTTGGTTTAATCTCCTCTGGCAATTTGTTCCACTTGTTTGCAGCATAACAGCTAAATGCTGCTTCTCCATGTTTAGTCTGGACTCTGGTCTGGACTAGTTGACCAGAGTCTTTGGATCTAAGAACTCTGCTAGGTTTATATTCTCTGAACATATCACAGATGTATTCTGGACCTAAACCATTCTGGGATGAAAACCATCAGAAGGGTTTTAAAATCTATTCTGTGACTGACTGGACACCAGTATAAACTGGAAACCAGTGTAAAGATGTTAAAACTGGTGTGATGTGTTCAGATCTCTTAGTCCTGGTTAAAACTCTAGCAGCAGCGTTCTGGATGAGCTACAGATGTTTAATGCTCTTTTTAGGAAGTCCTGTTAAAAGACCATTACAGTAATCCAGTCTACTGGAGATGAATGCATGGATGAGTTTCTCTTGGTCTTTCTGGGAGACTAAACTTTTAATCCTGTTGATGTTTCTGAGCTGTTAAAAAGCTTCTTAGTGAAGCTTTGATGTGGCTGCTGAAAGTCAGGTCTGAGTCTATCAACACTCCCAGGTTACGAACTTGGTTGGTGATTTTAAGAGCCCGAGTCTCCAGGTGTTTACCAATGCTGACCCTCTTCTCTTTGCTACCAAACAGAATAATCTCAGTTTTGTCTTCATTTAATTGTAGAAAATTCTCCCTCATCCAGGTGTTTATTTGCTCCAGACACTGACACAATAAGTCTATTGGACTGCAGTCATCTGGTGACAGAGTCATCAGCATAACTTTAATAACTAATGCTATAGTTCTGTAATATTTGACCCAAAGGCAGCATATACAAGTTGAACAGAAGAGGTCCAAGGACTGACCCCTGGGGGACTCCACAAGTCATGGCCACTTGCTCAGATTCATGCCGATCGTAACAAAATAACTCCGGCCTTCTAAATAGGACCTGAACCAGTTAAGGACCGCTCCAGAAAGTCCAACCCAGTTTTCCAGCCTGTGCAACAGGATTCTGTGATCTACAGTGTCAAACGCAGCACTGAGATCCAACAGAACCAGGACTGATACTAGACCAGAACCAGGACTGATACTTGACCAGAATCGGTATTCAACCTAATATCATTTAACACTTTGACCAGAGCTGTTTCAGTGCTGTGATGAGGTCGGAAGCCGGACTGAAATTTATCAAGATTTCCACTTTCATTTAAAAAGTCATGAAGCTGGCGAAATACAACTTTTTCAATAATCTTGGAAATAAAAGAGGTTAGAGACGGTCTATAGTTGTTCATTATAGAGGCGTCTAGAGTCCTTTTCTTTAGGAGTGGCTTAATAAAAGCTATCTTTAGTGACTTGGGAAAAATGCCTGCAGCCAGTGAGATGTTTACTATAAGTAGGAGACCACTTTCTACTGAGGTAAAAACTGTTTTTCAAAAGTCGGATGGGATCATATCCAGAGTCCAGAGACCATGTTGTTGATTTCAAATGCCAAACTGTTTCTTGTAGGATTTTTAAATCAACCATATTAAATTGCGATATAATATCGGAATTATTTCCGGGTTTTAGACACAGACTACTTTTCTTGTGTGACTGTGTGGAATTAATATTTTTCCTCACCAGCACAGCTCCACAGAGTCCACTTTCCTTCCCATCACCGAAACACACTTATTAATCAGCTTGTCCAGCCGATTGCCATCCCTTGTGGTCATACTGCTGCCCCAGCATACAATCCCAAAGAAGACAGCACTCGCTACCACAGACTGATAAAAAATGTGCATTCCACCATTCCAGTTTGTGATCAAGGTGTATACCCAGATACTTACAGGTGCTGACCACCTCAATGTCCTCCCCGTTAATGGTGACGGGTTGATGAGAGGGCTTCCTGGAAAAATCAATAATCATTTCCTTGGTTTTTGTTACATTAAGAATAAGACCATTGTCCCTGCTCCATGGTGAATCCAGCAATGAGTTCCCTGTACTCGCCCTCGTCCCCATTCTTCACACATGCCACAATAGCAGTGTCGTCAGAATACTTCTGAACGTGGCACGCTGCAGATCTATATGTAAAGTTAGCAGTGTAGAGTGTGTGTAAGAACGGCGAAAGAACAGTCCCCTGTGGTGCCCCGGTATTACTCTCCAAGGTTTGTGAGACAAACTTTCCCAGCCAAACAAACTATGACCTCCGTGTGAGATAACTATGTATCCAGATGATAAAAAGAGGATCCACCCCCAACCTCACAAGCTTTCCCCTGAGTAACTGGGGCTGGATGGTATCAAAGGCGCTCGTAAAGTCGAAGAACATCAGCCTTACAAACCCCCCTGCTCTGTCCAAGAAGGAAAGAGACCGGTGTAGCATATAGAGGACTGCATCATCCACCCCCACATTATCCCGACAGGCAAACTGAAGAGGGTCTAGTGCACACTCTACTTGGGGTTTAAGCCGTCGGAGTAGTAGCCTCTCCAAAGTCTTCATTATAACAGATGTGAGGGCCACTGGTCTGTAGTCCTTTGGCCCGCCGGCCTTGCCACTTTGGGCACAGGGACAAGGCACGAGGTTTTCCACCGGGCAGGGACACATCCAGACTGAAGGATACAGTCTGTAAAGGCACTGCCAACTCTGATGCACATTCCTTCAACAGCCATGGTGATATACCATCAGGGCCAGCAGACTTCCGGCCACAAAGCTTTCTCAGGTACATGTGCACTTCCTCTACAGAGACAACGGTCACTTCAGCATAGGTGTAGTCGCTACTGGGTGGAGGAAGGCTGGAGGTGGTCACAGCAGCAGAGCCAGAACAGCCGCCGGGAGGAGCAGAGCAGGAAGAGGTCACAGCAGCAGAAGTAGAACATCCACGGGGTGGAGCCGAGCAGGAGGAGGTCGTAGCAGCAAAGGTAGAACAGCATCCGTCTGGAGGAGCAGAGCAGGAAAAGGTCGTAGTAGCAGCAGTCGCCGAGGTGGAGCAGCCGCCGGATGGAGCAGAGATGGAGACAGTCGTAGCAGCAGAGGTGGAGCATCCGTCTGGAGGAGCCGAGATGGAGGAGTTTCCAGCAGCAAAGGTTGAACAGTCACCTGGTAGAGAAGAGCAGGAAGAGGTCACCCCAGCAGAGACGGGACAGCCGCTGGGTGGAGCCAAGCAGAGGGAGGAGGTCACAGCTGCAGAGGTGGCACAGCCACTGGGTGGAGCAGAGCAGGAGGAAGTCCCGGCAGCAGTGGTGGTGTGACAGGCGCCTAGTAGACGGGAACAGGAGGAGGAGGAGGAGGAAGGAAAGCCATCGGGTGGGCATGTGTGGGCCAGTGTAGAGTCAAACCTATTAAAAAAGCGGTTGAACTCATCCACCATATCCTCAGTAGCAGATGTTACGCATCCCCTCTCCTTATAGCCAGTGATGGCTCTCATACCCCTCCATACTTCTCGGGTGTTATTGTTCTGCAGTGTCCCCTCGAGACTTAATTTGTAGTCCCTTCTGGCTCGCCTCAAAGTCCTCTTCAGGTTGTGTTGTATAATCCTTGCCTCATTTCTATCTCCAGTGTTAAACGCATATTTTTTTAAGTTCAAAGTATGCTTAATGTTGCTTTTGATCCAAGGCTTGTTATCTGTATAGGAGGATTTGTAAGTTTTTCAATCATAGCAAACAGAGAATTGTTGACATTCCTGTTAATCATTTCAGATAAATGCAGCTCTCTGGCCTTCACAGCTCATTGTTATAGTTACTGAGGCTTTGTTTGTACAGCTCATAGTAAATTTGAAGTTTATTTTTTAGCCTTTTCCGCTCAGTTTTTCTGCTTTCTCTTTTTAGGCTGGTAACCACAGTGGTGTTTCTCCATGGTGTTTTCTGTTTGCTCAAAGTGCTCTTGATTCTTATCGGTGCAACAGCATCCATTACATTCAAGACTTTCAGATTGAAATGATCCAGGAGTCCATCAACTGACTCTGCTCTGGTTGTTGGTAACATAGCTATGGCCTCCACAAACTTAGCACTTGTTCTTTCATTAATGTACCTCTTCCTAACGGAGAAGCAGGTTGGTTGGACATTCTGAGTGATCAGTAAATCAAACAAAATACAAAACTGGTCAGAAATGGCCGAGTCAGTGACCACATCAAAAGAAATATTAACACCCTGAAAAAACCAGGTCCAGAATGTGACCTCGAATGTGGGTCGATTCTTTTACATGTTGCCACAAACCAAACATCCAGTATGGAAGAAAATTCCTTGACATCACCATCCGTCATGTTATCTATGTGAATGTTAAAATCCCCAGTTATGATGAAATGGTTAAAATCAGTAGAGATAACCGACAATAATTCAGAAAATTCATCAATAAAATTTACACAGTGTCCTGGACGTCTGTAGATGATTAGAAATAGGATTTTAGGAATGCCCCTTAAAATAAAACTAAGATATTCAAAAGAAGTAAAATCCTAAAATGAAATCTCTTTACACTGGAATGAATCTTTAAATAAGGCAGCTTCTCCTCCCCCTTTCCTCCCGTTTCCACATTTATTCATAAAACTAAAATGAGGGGGTGCTGTTTCATTAAGAACTGTAGCACTTGTGTCTTCTGTTAACCATGTTTCTGTCAGAAAAAGAAAATCTAAACTGTGAGAAATGATGAAGTCATTAACTAACAGTGACTTGTTGGACAGAGATCTAACATTAAGTACAGCAGCTTTATGAAGTTTACACTGGTCTCTGTTGTATTCTGAGTTATACAAGGTACAGTTAACAGATTAGATCCATTCACCCCACAAACTGACCGTGTTCGATTCCTTATTTTACTAACACAGGAATCCTACTGGGTCCAGGCTTGATCTCAGAACAGCTGTCAGTAGTAGCAAAACTACAGCAAGGACCCTGAACGCATCATGGCATGTTATCTTTGTTGTGAATTCTGCTGCTGCTCTGTGAACCTCCTGGAAGGTGAAGACAAGTAGACTCCATCGACTTAATCCCTTCCTGGACAACAAGGGCATTCTCAGAGTGGGAGATAGATTAGAGCCAGCCATGCTACATCCACATGTTAAACACCCAGCAATCTTACTTAAGGCCAGCCACATCACCAGTTTACTGGTCGATCACTATCATAAGCAAGGACAATAAATGAGCTGAGGGCAAATGACATTTGGATACTTGGATGTAGCCAAGCAGTATCATTCTTTATCTACAACTGTGTCAAATGCGGGAAATTCAGACGTGGAACAGAAGGGCAAAAAATGGCAAACCTGCCCAGTGAGAGGGTGGAAACAACACCTCCCTTCACATATTGTAGGATGGATTGTTACGGCCCGTTTTATGTGAGAGAGAGAAGGAAAGAGTTGAAACACTATGGACTCCAGTTCACGTGTTTGTGCTTGTACATATAGAGTTACTTGACAATCTGTCAACAGACGCTTTTCTTAACATTAATAGCTTTACGCGAAAATGTACGCAGGCTTCAGTCAGACCAAGGCACCAACTTTGTTGGAGCAAGGCGGGGGTTCCTTGAAGTAGTAAAAGAAATGAACCAAGAAAGCCTGAAGCAATTAGGCTGCGAGTTTGCCATGAATCCTCCCTCTGCCAGTCATATAGGTGGGGCCTGGGAGAGGCAAATCTGTACAATCAGAAGTGTGTTAACTTCCATTTTGGATCAGTCTTCCCGAATGCTCGACAGTTCATCATTAAGAACCTACCTTTATGGTTTATAAGTGATGGCCATAGTAAACAGTAGACCCATCACTCCACATCTCCTCAACCATCCTACCAGACCTCAACCGCTTACGCCCAACCTTCTCTTGACCATGAAGTCGTCAATCATACTACCACCACCAGGAGACTTTGTAAAGGAGGACCTGTACCTTCGCCAATGACTTTTGGCACAGATGGAAGAAAGAATACTTATTGAGTCTACAGCAAAGACAAAAATGGCAGAAAACAAGGAGAAATGCTAAGGTCAATGACATAGTGATCATACAAGATGACACAGCACCCAGAAACAAGTGGAAACTCGCTGAAGTCACAGCGGTGTACCCAAGTGAAGATGGCTGTGAGCGCAAGGTGCAGCTGCTAATCAGTGACTCTGCAATGGATGACTTTAAAAAGAGACTCAGTAAACAAACATACTTGGATAGACCTATCCACAAGACTGTTACAGTATTAGAAGCAGAATAAACTCACACACAGCTCAAAGGGCTGCACGGTGGTGTGGTGGTTAGCACCGCAGCCTCACAGCAAGAAGGTCGGCGGTTTGAATCTCGGTCAGGGGGAGGTTTGAACCTTGAGGGTGGTTACCTTTCTGTGTGGAGTTTGCATGTTCTCCCCGTGTATGTGTGGACTGGTGACCTGTCCAGGGTGTACCCTGCCTCTCACCTGTTAATGCTGGGATAGGTTGAACTATGCGGTTCAGAAAATGAATTAATTAGTTCAAAGGTTCATAAAGGAAATCACAATTGGTGGGAGTGTAGCTGCCGTTAGAGGCAACTGTCATATTTTCAACTAATCCTTTTCATATTCAGTCAGAAATGTAACAAATACAAATAGTAGTTCATAAATGTTCAATAATAAATAAGTAGTTAATTTTTCAGTAAATCCATGTAGTATGTATGTCATTGTATGTCATAGTATGTCATTTATTTGGATAAAAATGTATAAAAGAAAGGGGGAACCATTTTTTTGTTCCACTTGTCCACATTGTTGCTCGGGGGATAAGTTTAATTTGATGCACTCCAAGAGCCACGTGAGACGCTGTACATGTGATGTCTAAAAGAGACAAGTCACAAAGGTTTTCCAAGAAGATGGAAATAAGTCCTTTTTTCCAAGAAGAAGCTGTGAATATGATCTTTATTCCCTTGAAGTTAATGCGGCCAATGAGGTGCAATATTTTACTTGTTTTTTCATTGTTATTTGGTTCATCATTTAAATGTCATGCAATTGTGATGCCACTTAATTTTTATTTGAAGGCAAAGTTTGCTTTTTATTATGTCTTGTGAATTCCTTTTTTTTTTTATGTAAGCCCTTTTTTTTTCTTGAAGTTTGACTTTGTATTTCTTCCTTAGTTCTGACGGCATAATTGGGACAACCAAGGATCATTCAAAGTCACGTTGAAGACACTGTCCTACAATAAATGCCTGTGTAAACCCAAGAACAATTTTGAGCTTGATTAAACTTTGAGGGAGTAACAATCACCTCAGTTTTGTTTTTGTTTAACTGGAGAAAGGTCAGGCGCATCCAGTCATTAATCTCTGTAATGCATTTACCAAGAGCCTGTACGGGGCCTTGGTCTCCTGGTGACATTGTAATATAAACCTGTGTGTCATCTGCATAGCTATGGTAACTAGTTTTGTTTTTCTTTAAGACCTGTGCCAGTGGGAGCATGCAGATGTTAAACAGAAAAGGCCCCAGGATGGAACCTTGGGGAACTCCACATGTAATTTTTGTCTGCTCTGATGTAAAGTTATCTATTGACACAAAGCACTTTCTATTTTCTAAATAAGATTTAAACCAGTGTAGCGCCAGAGAGGCCCACCCAGTTCTCCAGTTGTTTAAGTAATATATTGTGGTCGACTGTATCAAATGCTGCACTGAGGTCCATTTTTCCATTGTCTGTATTCAAACATATGTCATTAATGACTTTGGTCAGAGCATCTCAGTGCTGTGGTGCTGTCTAAAACTTGACTGGAAGACATCGTAGTAGTTTTGTGTTAAAAAGTTGTTGATGAAAAACGTTTTTTTTAATTATCTTACTTAGAAAAGGAAGATTAGATATTGGCCTGTAGTTGCTCATTTGTGTTTTGTCTAGATTGTCCCTTTTTAGCAGGGGCTTGATTAGAGCTGTTTTTAGAGGCGCTGGGAAGACGCTCGAAATTAAATATGCTTGTCTGTAATAACAGGACTGGCACATGTAATATTTTCATGTGCGACTGTACATTCTCTTTTTGGTCTTCAGTTCTGCCTGTTTTGAAGGAGAAAAAAGATTGTCTTTCATATTGATAACACACAAAGTCATTTGTTTGCTCAAAAATATAAAGAAGAAGAAGAAGAAGAAGAGCTGGGTGCACAGTGAGAGAAAGAGGAAAGAAATTGAAATGTTTCCTCTGTAATCTGCTTTTCTCTCGGCAGCTGAATTCTCTCAGCTCTTCTTTTCACCATTCAAGGTCCTCTGTCTCTTCATCGGTCCTTTCCGTGCATCTTTCCGCCATCATGGGGATCTCAACAGCTGTGAGGAGCGCTAAGTGAAGTTAAAGTGAGGAGGCGGTGGGAGGAGGAGGAGGTAGAAGTGCTAATTGCTCCCTTATCGAAGCTTCAACGATCAAACTAATGGGAGGCTGTTGGGAGTTTCTGTAGTCTTAGTGACCTGTTTACGGATTTGTAATATTTTTCTCTCACAGAATACATTTTTCCTTTGGTGTAGTACATTTGAACATATTTAATGAATGAATTGTACATTTCAAGTGCACCAACTTGACCTGGACATTAGATGAGTAGAGGATAAAAGATTCTCAGAAAAAAGCTGGAATATGATATTGAAGGCTGCATCTAACACACCTGAGGGCTGATTCACTGAATACTGAAGAACAAAGAGGGGAAAGCAAACTGTTAAGAGTTTCTTTTGTTAATTAATTAACATATCACGATATGCATGTGTTAGGATGAGCGGGAGTGTGCAAGGAAATAGGTGTGTGCATGTGTTTCTCTGTGTGGTTGGGGCGGGGTTAAGTGCACTTGTGGGGGGGCTGGGCGGGCCTGGGCGGGCCTGGGCGGGCCTGGGGGTGGTGTGCCGTGGGTCTGCAGCTGTCCCCATCCTCTCACTCTCCGTTAGGCATGTGGGGGGCGGTGGGTACCTTCTGGGATCGGTGACAGCTCACTGGCTGTGGTCCCTGAATGGCCCGGTCGTTGGGGGCGGCCTCTCCTGGCCTATCTTGCCCTGGGGGGCCTCCTGGGGAGCAGGGGTGCCTAATGCCACTAGAAGCTCAACATCCGGAGGGAAGTTTGCTTCCCTCTGGACGTACATCCCCAGACCCCTCTTACTTCCCACTCTCTCTGTCTCACACACACACACAAGTAGGGAGTTGGGAGGCGTGGAGCCATGTGGGGTGGAGCGGAGGAGACCATTCAGTGGTCTCCTTGGATGCACCCGTGGCAACTCGCCTCTCAGTTTTAATTGCACCGAGACACCAAACAACACAACACACAAACAACACCTGGGGGGCATGGCATGTGGTGCATGTCGGGCTCCCGGCTCATTGCGGTCACTGCCCCTCAATTTTAATTGCACACAACACACACTTCATAAACAGTCAGGAGCGGGGAGGGAGAGGGTATTGGGGACCTCTCACATCCCTGTTCCCCCTGGGTGTGGCCGGGGGCGAGCGGGGGGAGGTGGTTGCCCCGGGGCCGGGTCCCGGGGTGGCTGCACTGGTGAGCTGCTGGCTCTGTGGATGCTGGGTCGAGGGGGGTGCTTTGGGCTCGTTGTCCTCTGGTCCGCCTGGGGTGTCCCCCACGGGGCATGGTGGGTGGGTTATGTGTGACGTGACTGTGTGATGGGGAGGGTGTGAGTGTGGGGTTATATGGGGTGCAGATTGGAGTAGGTGGGGAGTGGGGGTCGATGGCGCCCTGGTTAACGGGGTGTGCGGCTGGAACATCGGGGTGTGTGCTGGCCTACGCCAGGTGGCTGTCTGGGGGAGCCTGGTCCTCCTAGGCATGTTGCGGGCCCTCTGCCTTTGGGGGGTGGGGCGGCCGCTTCTGGGCTCTTGGGACCCTGGGCCCTTCGCTTGGGCTGCCCTGATCTTGGCCCACTGGGCCCTGTGCCCCAAGACTGTGGGGGGCTCTTGCTGGGGCTCTCCTCTGCCGCCCTTCGGGTGGGGCTGGAGTTGTCTTCGTGGTAGGGTAGCTTGGGTTGGTGCTCCGGGGCTTCTGCTGAGGGCCCGGGTCTCTGGCCCTGGTCTGTCTCTGACCTCCGTGGAGGCGTGGTCGCATTTGCATGATCTCACTCACCACTCTTCATCACTGATAACTCCTCTTCCTCATCCTATATGCTGACACAATCACTGAGTTGTCCAGTGGGTTTATATATTAAGAGATAATTATTTTTTTATTTTTCCTGTGAGTTAGTATCTGGTCGCTACTTTCATGTTATGTCTTTTTGATTTGGTTATTATTTAGTTATTATTTTTTCTGTGTGTGTGTGTGTGTTTCTGTTTTTGTTTTTGTAGAAGTTGTAGGAAATTTTCTGGTGTGTTCATGTACAGGTGTAACAGTTTGTTGTCTGGTGATGGTGTGGATTGAAGGGTCGTTTCCTTCTGTCTGTGATCTTTTTGTCTCCTTTCTTCTTTCCCTTTTGCTCTTTTTGCAATTTTCCATCTTTTTCTGTCCCCTCCGGTCAGGTCCAGCAAGATTACATAGATTCCGTGATTCAAAGTAAATTAAAGCTGCAAGCAGCGATGAAGGCCCTCGCACCTCTGGCGCCGCTCTGGCCTATTGCACCGCCCCCTCGGCCTGCAACCTCCCTCCCCAAGCAAGCTCGCTCTGGCTGGCAGCCGTACGCTCAGTCGTCCCCATGTTTCTGCCTCGTGTGGTCATTGTCTCTCTCTGACCATCATCTCATACATCAATGGGCCTAATAATGACATCAGAAGTGGTCATGACCTTGTTCTGACCAATAGTGTGAAACAAATCCAAACACAATCATGCTTTTAAGATCTGCAGATATCAACATGGCCAGTAGGTGGAGCTATAGTGTTTGATCTTGTACTAACATGTTGAGGTTCGGACTTTAATGACAACTGCCAAGTATCACGTCATTGGGTCAACCGAGTCCAGAGTTATAGCCACTTCCTGTTTGATGGCGAGGGACAGAAACCTCACAGGCAGCCATTTTATTCATGATGGTGTAAGCAGTTTGTTATATTGTGAGTCATGTGTTCATCAAGGATAATATTGATGAGTTTGAGTAGGTGTGTAGGGTTTTCAATGGGATAAAAGGGGTACTTCCTGTTTCCAGGGGGCGGGGCTATGGCGTTGAAAACATCAGGACATGAAGAGGCTTTTTGGTTTGTACTGGCATGTTATATAAATATGCCACATTTCATGAATGTCAGTCAAAGCAGTGGTTGGAGCTGATAGAATAAATAATTATAGGGGGCGCTATAGAGCCACATAACCAGCATATGTCTATTTAAATCAGTTCCAGGCCTGACCACTGTCCTTCCTGCCGAGTTTGGTGGAGATCGGGAGTACAATGGGTCAATTGCAAATACTTCCTGTTTCATGGCGATGAACGCCATTCGCCATGGTTTTGCTTGAGGAAGGAACTTGAGGATTGTTTTCGGTAGTATCACGAAAGAGTTTGACCTGATCTGAAGCACTTTTGAGTGTGTGGAGTTCATTCCTGAGGAGAGGGACCCCAGTGTCTGAAAAAGACACTTCCTGTTGAAAGTGGGCGGGGCTTAGACCAAGACCAGAAGTTGTTCAATGTATCTGTTCAGGAACAGACCCTGAGTAATTACTGTGAGTGTGATGGTGATTGGATGAAAATTGAGGGATTTATACTGATTAATGATGTCATGGCGTTTTATCCAAGTTTGTCATGACGCCACCGTCTGGCCATGCAGCGTTGAGCAATGTCCAGGTGACAACATCTGGACATGTAGATGTGGTCAGCATGGAAATGACATCAAACGGGACCATTTTGGTCAAGATAGGTTGTTTTATATGTAAGTTATGTCAGTTTCGTCTCTCATGGCGAGATATCAAAGTTTGAGGCCACGCCCCCGCCATGCCCTTTCTCCTTTGAGAAAGTTTTGCATAACTTTTGATCACACATGCCTCTGGAAGCTTCAGAGTGATTTTGAGGTAAATACGATAAAATCTGTAGGAGGAGTTCGTTCAAATGCAATGGCAAGAAACAGGCCAAAATGACCCTGAAAATGACAAGTTTTACAAAATGGCCGACTTCCTGTTGAAATTAGCAAATAGGTCTAAAGGACAGTTTTGTGCATCCTGGCATAGTAAATCAATGTGGTGAATTTCATGCATGTCGGTCCACGTAGGGGGCGAAGCTGGTTGATCAAAATATTGTAGGGGGCGCTATAGAGCCACTATGTCACTATTCCAGCATATGTCAATTTGGCTCAGTTCCACGTCTGAATACGATCCTTCCTGCCGAGTTTGGTGGAGATCGATGATACACCGGGTGAGTTCCAAGTACTTCCTGTTTGATGGCGTCGGACGTTACGTTTGGCGAAGGAACTTGAGATTTTTATTGTAGTATCATGAAAGGGTTTGACCTGTTGTGAAGCACTTTCAAGTGTCTGGGGTTCATGCCTGAGGAGAAGGACCACGACAACTGCAAAAAAGCACTTCCTGTTGAAAGTGGGCGGGGCTTAGGGCTAGACCGGAAGTGGTCATATGGGTGTGTTCGGGACCGGACCATGACTAAGCCCTGTGAGTTTGATGGTGATTGGGTGAAAAATGAGGGAGTTATAGTGATTGATGATGTCATGGCGTCTTATCGAAGTTCGCCATGGCGCCACGGTCTTGCTTTGCAGTGTAGAGCAACAGTCTTCACCGGATATCATCCCCAACTTGTTTTCAGGTGTCTGATGCAGTTTGACCCCGGTTGTGTTCAAAACGTCAGAGAAGTGGGTCTTCGAGTAAAAAACATGACTTCCTGTTGCCAGGGGGCGTGGCCTATTCATAATCCAATAATGACCACATAGATGTGTTGAGGATGGGACTAGTATCATACGAGGCCATTTTGGGTCAGAAAAGTTGTTTTATGTGGGAGTTATATCAATTTCGTCTTTCATGGCGAGACATCAAACTTTGAGGCCACGCCCCCTGTACGCCGTTACTCCTTTGAGAGAGTTTTGCATAACTTTTGATCACACATGCCTTCTGAACATCCTCAGCCATTTTGGTGTCAATACGATAATATCTCTAGGAGGAGTTCGTTCAAATGCGAGGTCAGTAAAATGCCAAAATGGCGACTTTGACCCAAAATGGCCGACTTCCTGTTCTATTTAGACCTATACTATAATTTCATTTTTCGTTTGCCCTCCCATGTGGAACATGTGTACAAAGTTTCATGAAGATCGATAACTTGCAATGGAGGGGCATCACAAATAGGTGGCGCTCTCGTTCAATTTTGCCTGAACAGTCCTGAGCACCCCAAATTATTAAATTTTTCGCATTCCAATGGGGGGGTAGGCAAAATTTGGTGAGTTTTGGAGCATGTTCAGGCCCCCAAAAATGCGATTCATTGTGCGAAATAAAAATAATAATTAAAGCTGCAAGCAGCGTTGGAGGCCCTCGCACCTCTGGCGCCGCTTCGGCCTATTGCACCGCCCCATCGGCCAACAGCCTCCCTCGAGCAACACAGCCGCTCTTTCCCAAAGCCATAAACCCATTCTTCCAGAATTTATCTCCATCGAGAGGTGATTTTCGTCATGAGAGGACCAGCTTGCACCTCAGCCTGTCCAGTGATGACATTTGAAGCATTCATGACCTTGTTTCATACAAACTGTGTTGAATTCCCACAAACCGGAGCATGATTTCATCAAGAGGAAAATTCCACATGGCCACTAGGTGGCGCTATAGTCGTTTTCATGTAGAACCATGTTCAGGTTGGAACTCTAATGACAACAGGTCAACTGACAGCAGAGCTAGAGACACTTCCTGTTTCATGGCGAATGATATAACCATAGGGGGCGCTATAGAGCCAAATAACCAGCATATGTCTATTTGAATCAGTTCCAGGCCTGACCACTGTCCTCCCTGCCGAGTTTGGTGGAGATCAGGATTACATTGGGTCCATTACAAGTACTTCCTGTTTCATGGCGGTGGACGCCATTCGCCATGGTTTTGCTTGAGGGAGGAACTTGAGGTTTTTTTTCTGTGGTGTCATGAAAGGGTTTGACCTGATCTGAAGCACTGTAGAGTGTGTGAGTTTAATTCCTGATGAGCGGTACCCCGGTGTCGGAGAAAGGCACTTCCTGTTTCCAGGGGGCGTGGCTTAGGCCAAGACCAGAAGTAGTTACATGTAACTTTTCAGGAGCAGACTCTGATTAATTACTGTAAGTGTCATATTGATTGAATGAAAATTGAGGGATTTATACAGATTAATGATGTCACGGCGCCTTATCCAACCTTGTCATGGCGCCACGGTCTCGCCATGGAGCGTTGAGCAATATCCAGATGACAACATCAGGACTTGTAGATGTGGTCGGCATGGAACTGAAGTGAAACATGTGGAGTTTGGTACAGAATGAGTGTTGTATTTCAGAAATAATGGATTCCATGCTTGATGGCGAAACATCAAAACTTGATGAGGCGCCGCTGCTGAACGCCACCTCCTATTAGAAAATTTTCAATAACTTTAGACCACACATGCCTCTGGAGTGTTCAGACTGAGTTTGAGGTAAATACGATAAAATCTGTAGGAGGAGTTCGTTCAAATGCAAGGCAAAGAAACATGCAAAAATGACCCCAAAAATGACACTTTTTTCAAAATGGCTGACTTCCTGTTGAAGTTATGATACAGGTCCAAGAGGCTTTTTGTACATCCTCCCAAGCTCTATCAATATACTGCATTTCAGCCATATCGCTCAATGTAGGGGGCAGATATGATCAATTAAATATTTGTAGGGGGCGCTATAGAGCCATATTGCAATTTTTCCAGCATATGTCAAATTGGCTGACTTCTAGGCCTGACCGCGTTCCTTCCTGCCAAGTTTGGTGGAGATCAACGTTACAATGGGTCAGTCACAAGTACTTCCTGTTTGATGGCGTCGGACCACTATTCGCCATGGTTACGTTTGGCGAAGGAACTTGAGATTTTTATTGTGGTATCATGAAAGGGTTTGACCTGTTGTGAAGCACTTTCAAGTGTGTAAGTTTCATTCCTGAGGATATGGACCCCGGCGTCTGAAAAAAAGCACTTCCTGTTGGAAGTGGGCGGGGCTTAGGGCTAGTCTGGAATTGGTCATATGGATCTGTTCAGGGCCAGACCCTGATTAATCTCTGCAAGTCTGATGGGGATTGGATCAGAATTGAGGGATTTATAGTGATTTATGATGTCATGGCGTCTTATCAAAGATCGCCATGGTGCCACGGTCTCGCCCTGCAGCGTAGAGCAACAGTTTTCACTGGATATCATCACCAACTTGTTTTCAGGTGTCTGACCCAGTTTGGACCTGGTTGTGTTCAAGACGTCAGATAAGAGGGTCTCCAAGTAAAAACCATGACTTCCTGTCGCCAGGGGGCGTGGCCAATTCATAACCAAAATGTTGACATGTAGATTCGTTCAGGATGGCACTGGTATCATACATGGCTATTTTGGTTCAGATATATTGTTTTATGTGGAAGTTATATCACTTTCGTTCTTCACGGCGAGACGTCAAACTTTGAGGCCCCACCCCCTCCATGCCCTTTCTCCTATTAGAAAACTTTCAATAACTTTTAAAGAGACATGACTTCTGGACATCCTGAGCTATTTTGGTAGCGGTATGATGAAATCTCTGGGAGGAGATAGATTTTGAAAATGTCAGTAAAACGCCAAAATGGCGACTTTGACCCAAAATGGCCGACTTCCTGTTGGTTTTAGGCTGTTGCTCCAAGAGCATTTTTTGTTCACCCAACCATTTAGAATATGTGTAGCGATTTTCATGAGGATTGATGACGTGCAGTGGCGGGGCATCATAAATAGGTGGCGCTCTCATTCAATTTTGCCCAAACAGTCCCGAGCACCCCAAAATACGTAAATTTACGCATTCCCTTGGGGGGGTACACAAAATTAGGCGCGTTTTCGCGCATGTTCAGGTCCCCTAAAATGCAATTTACTTTTGACAAGAAGAAGAAGAATAAGGAAGAAACGGAGCAATTACAATAGGCCTTCGCACCGCCTTCGGTGCTCGGGCCTAATAAACGCTTGCATTACAATAGGCCTTCGCACCGCCTTCGGTGCTCGGGCCTAATAAACGCTTGCATTTCAATAGGCCTTCGCACCGCCTTCGGTGCTCGGGCCTAATAATAATAAACGCTTGCATTACAATAGGCCTTCGCACCGCCTTCGGTGCTCGGGCCTAATAAACGCTTGCATTACAATAGGCCTTCGCACCGCCTTCGGTGCTCGGGCCTAATAAATTAATCAGATTATCAAGAGGAGCCTTACCCATAGGCCTCCCCTTGGCAGAGCAAATTTGTTCAGCACAATACAGCAAACAGATTATCATTTTGCTGCTATGATGCTGGACAGGACAAGTTAAAAAAACAAAAAAACATATCACGATATGATGTGATTTCAGTTCAGTGGAAACAGATTTCAGATTTGTTAATAATTCTGCCACAATATGATTTTGATTTGATTAGAAATTGAATGGTGTCATAAGTCAGGAGTCAGTGATCCATGTGTCAATATACACAATCACTTCCATTCAGATCAGAACAAAATAAAATCACAAAATATCAAAATCTAGTTTGCTTCTTGAGTTTAATCAGACATTTAAATGGGAAAAAGTCTCCTGTTTGGAACACATTCTGTATACTGATGTTTAGACTTTAAAAGTCCTGCAGAGACTGTTAATGGCTCCCCTCAATAAGAAGGTCAACACCTTTCAGGACTCATTACAGTTTGCTTATCGTAACGTTCTTGGGGTTGAAGACGCCATCATCCACCTGCTTCAGAGAGCCCAGTCTCACCTGGACCAATCAGGCAGCACTTTGAGGATCATGTTTAATATTTAATATATATATATATATATATATAATATATATTTAATAAAGTAGCTACTTTTAACACAATTCAGCTGCTCTGCTATGTGAGAAGCTCCATAAATTCCAGGTGGAACCTCCACCACCACCTGGATTTATGACTCGCTAACTAACAGACCACAGCACGGAGACTGAAAGGTTGTGTGTCTGAGGTGGTGGTCAGCAGACCTGGAGCTCCACAAGGGACTGTTCTCTCACCGTTTCTCTTCACACTGTACACCTCAGACTTCCAACACAACTCTGAGTCCTGCATCTGCAGAAGTACTCTGATTACTCTGCAGCTGTGAGGAGTATCAGTGATGGACGAGAAGCTGAGTACAGAGAACTGTCAGTCAGTTTGTGAGATGGAGCAGAAACAATCACCTCATCTAGAACACAAAAGAGATGGTTGACTTCAGGAGGAACAGAAGTAAATAAAACACGGTTTACATCCTGGGAGAACAGGTGGAGGTGGTGGAGGAACATCTGGACAACAGACTGGACTGGAAAATTAACACAGAAGCATCTAGAAGAAAGAACAGAGCAGACTCTACTGGGGAGTATCAGTGATGGACGAGAAGCTGGGTAGAGAGAACCGAGGGGTATTCCACGAAGCAGGAAAAAGAGAAAGATTTTTTTATTTATTTTTTTATTTTTATTGGCAATCAGTGCTGGTGAACCAGACAGTGCTTTCAGGTTTAGTATGTGCTTCGTTTTCTCAGGATGGAAACTTCCCCCGAACATAAATAATAAACAATGTGGCCTCCAACAGGTCACATTGAAGAATTTTACTTAATAATTAGCAATTATTCATTTTACTTTAACGTTTCTCTTATGATTCCCAAACAGCTTAAAATTAGTTTAATTCAAATTTAAAGACAATTTATTGATATGAAGGCACTTTTCCAGTTTCTGTAGTTCCTCTGTGACCCCCTCCAGAAGCTCTGCCACCAAACAGTAAGTCACACTGGCTGGAGCTACATACTAGCTAAATGCTAATGAGCTACAAAAGATGCAGCCGGACCACAGCCAGACTTCTTACCTGTGAATTTCCCATTAGTTTTAATCTGTTTGTCATCTTCTCAGATCCCAGCAGAGACTTCTGACAGTAACAGGGAAAGTTCCAGAATAATAGCCGTGTTTCAGCGTCAGCTTTCTCTCAGCCAGCTGGTTTTACTGTGTGTGATGCAGATCTACCGGCGCTGCTGGCTGGTGTTTAAGAAGTCATCGAGCAAAGGACCACGCCGTCTGGAGAAGTATGCTGATGAGAAGGCTGCCTACATCAGATCGTGCCCTAAAGTAAGTGTTTGTGTGAAGGACAGGCGAAGTGTCAACTTCAAGGCTTGACAAACGCACACCTCACGTTGAAGTGGGATCTCTTTTTTTTCTGATGACACTGTAAAAAGCTAGGTGAGCAAATGGTTTAAAATGACAAGTTTACCAGTCAGCTGTTCAGTGAAGTGAACCTGTAGCTAGTACTATATGAAAGTAAGTATATGAAAGTTCACACACATGATGATAGAGAATACACACATGACGTCCTCGAGGCTTCGTCCACCATCTTGGGGGAACCTGGCTACTGTTTCCATCTCCACCTTCAGGTTTCTCCTGTAAACTTTTTTAAAAACACGCTAGAAAGAGGTCCTCACCGCGATCAGCTGCCAGGAGTAAGTCGTGGTTATGATGCAGAAACACTAATTATTAATAGGTTAGATCAGGGGGGTGAAACACAAAAACACAGCCGGCCAAAATGAAGGAATATGGAACAAGTTGAGGGTTCAGTGTTTATTAAAAACTTATTAGAATGACCTTATTGCACACATTGAACCTGGAACTAACAGAGCCTGTTAGTTATTGCCTATAAACACTAAACATTAAATAAATAAACAAAAACTCTGTTCAAATCTTTATTTCTTATGGCTTTATATGCATTTTTTCAGAGTACTTTTAAAACCTTTTTCTACAGCACATCAAAAAAATGATTTCCTCATTTGTAAAATCAAATGTCCTGTAATAGCAAGAGAAAAAAAAACTGCATTAAAGGTCAGTTTTTTACAGGTATATATTACACACACACACACACACACACACATATATATATCTCCAATATATATTAGATTGAATAATTGAATACATCTGGTTTCAGCAAAAGAAGTAAAAATATTTTTGTTACAAGAACAATAAAAAAATACCAAACGCCTGAATTCCAGTCTGAAACCTGTGAAACCAGTAAACAGTCCAGAATGTTCTGATGGACTGTCCCTGATTCAAGTTTCAGCCTTTCTGTGTGGAGTTTAAATCCCAGATAGCAAAAACCTGTTCCCCGACAGCCTCCACGAGGTCTGATTTCAGTGTACACATGAAAAGTGAGGGAACAATGGTTTCACCTGTCCACAGCTTTAGATGTTGGATTTTCTGTACAAAAGCTGTGGAGCTCTGTGTGGAGTGTTTCCTGGATATGGAGCTACAAGGGAGACTAACTTAATTTAAGTCTTTATTTGAACTTGAACTGACACATCCATCAAAACATCAGTCTCTTTCAGTCTTCGTTGACTTTTCAACTCTATCACTTTCCCTTCAACTTGCTGCCCAGGTGACAGAGATTAGTAATGTGAAGAACATCACACGGTTACCCCGGGATACCAAACGACAGGCAGTGGCCATTGTGTTTACAGATGACACCTCGCGCACCTTCACTTGTGAATCAGGTAACGAACGTCTTAATCACAGACACACTTGTGTCCTCACACAGATTAACAGAGCTCTGCAGGACATCCGGCTACAGGACACGTTCCAAGCTGTTGAACTTTAAATTCGCTGTTTACAGAAACGTACATGAGCAGCAGATGTGAGAGGTTCTGTCTCTCTTTCAGAGCTGGAGGCAGAAGACTGGTTCAAGATGCTGTCCATAGAGTGTCTGGGCATGAGGCTGAATGATATCAGTATGGGAGAGCCCGACCTCCTGGCTGCTGGAGTGCAGTGTGAACACACAGGTACTTCACACACATCAAGCATGCAGATTAAAAGTCCATCTCTCTTGTCATGGTATTTAGGATTTTGTTCTATTTCGGTCAGTCTCAGTTTATTTATTTATTTATTTTTTGTGAATATTTATTCTAGTTTAGTTAGCTTTTACTTCATTTTTCAGTCATACTGTTTATCCCTTTCTGTATTCAGTTTAGTTTTTCTTCTGTTCCTGTCCCATCTGCTTCTCATTCATCATTATCCATGGACTTAAAAGTCAAATCAAGCCATGTAGTTTATTTATTGTCCATGATGGGAAACTTGGTTTACGAACAGGTCCTCAAGGGAAAGGACAACGACATCAAACAATGAAATCTCCTTTCACACACACCAAACATGACTTTCAATAAAACTGCCAAACCACTAAAACTAAATAAAAAGATACAGTTTGTAGCATATTTGCCTTTTTTTTAGCAAAAATCAAGTGTCGGTTTCATAAATACGTATTTTACCGTTCTTGTAGCTTAGAATGAGTTGTTTATAAACACAAAGGTGGCGGCAAACCCAACTGGAGGCTGCCATGTTGCATCGCCATCTTTGAATACAGTAGCCAAAAGGGGACAAACTTGTTAGCCTTACGAGTTTCACCTGCGAATCCCCGCTGTTTCACAGGGGCGGGGGTGGTGTAAACAGACCAAGATGACCATTCATCTTACCAGTTTACAGTGAAATGGAGGACCAGCCGTACTCTTTGCCCCCTGAGACGGAAGAAAAAATAGCCAAGAAAAGAAAATGAAATAATAATCGGGAGAAAACGAGAGTATACACCGGCGGAGCGTTTACCAGATGGAGGCAACTGATGAAGGCGAGGGCCTTTAAAACTGATATGGAGGTTGCAGCTTTCTGCTGGATGGGTGAGTCAATTCAATCTAACAGTGAAGTTTATTTTGGCGTCATGTTAGAAACAGGGCAGGTAGTCCAGCAACCACTTTATCCTCCCGTTTAAGTCTGATCATTTACTGTTACTTGCTATATAAAACGGTGGAAACGGCTAATTTGTTAGTTAGCCTACAGTAGAAAAGCTCCGTTGCAACAGTTTTCAGTTGTTACTCTTCACAGAAGTCATACCAGTAGGCGACCGTGCGCTTCTTTCTGATTTTCCGAGAGCTTTCCCTCATGTTTTATATTTATTTCAGCTGATTTGTCAATGGGAGTGGGGGTAGCTGTCCTCCTTCTAGTCAGACAATAGACCAAAGTAATACCAGTTTTTATCGCTGTGATTTAATTACTAGAACCACACGCATTCTAACGCAAAATATCTCTCAGATAATTATTATTTCCAATCAATACGTCACCACCTCCCTTCATAAATCAGCTGAAATACATGTTATTAAACACAGAGTAATGTTACAGCACAGGATCTTCCTCTTGCAGCACCGACAGGTCCACTGCCCTGCTTCCTCTTCCTCTCCATCAGATGTTCTCTGAGTCTGCAAGTCATGAAAAACGATTTCACACGATAACATTAGCTATTAGCCGTAGCTTGGTACCAAATACATGGAGGGCATGCTTGTAACTTATCGGCATAAAAACCAGCATTGTGTATCGTTCTGTACCTCATCACCTGATGGGACACTCGAACTTCTGAGAGATGTTGACATTTTCACTTTTATGATTCTCCGCGGCTTCCGTAGTTATAATAACGTTCCAGAGAGCGCTACTCGGTTGCTTACGTTACATTAGTGCACCACTAGATGGGAGTAATTCTTACACACTGGCCCTTTAAACAATGATCCTCTAAAAAATATTAAAGTTTAAGGCAAAAATACATTATTTTTTCCAGCTGCTATTGAGTCATTAACAATGGTGATAATAATATTGACTAAGTAAAAAACGTGTTTTCATAATGTCCCAGGTTCAGAGAGAGGAGGAAATGTTGAGGCAGGAGGAGATGAAGGACAAGAGACAGGTGGGGAGGCAGGAGGAGAAGCACGTGGAGTAGCAGGAGGCGAGGAAGGTGGAGAGGCAGGAGGAGAAGCCGGAGGCAAGGAAGGTGGATAGGCAGGACGAGAAGCAGGAGGCGAGGAAGGTGGAGAGGCAGGAGGAGAAGCAGGAGGCGAGGAAGGTGGAGAGGCAGGAGGAGAAGCAGGAGGCGAGGAAGGTGGAGAGGCAGGTGGGGTATCAGGAGGCGAGGAAGGTGGAGAGGCAGGAAGAGAAGCAGGAGGCAAGGTAGGTGTCGAGGCAGGACGAGAAGCAGGAGGCGAGGAAGGTGGAGAGGCAGGAGGAGAAGGAGGAGGAGATGAAGGACAAGAGACAGGTGGGGAGGCAGCTGCATTTCAGATTGACATGGTTGGCATAATGACTTGAAATATAGTCATAATGTATCATACTGAAGTGTTTACCTGAACTTTTACAAAAAAAACACCCCCTATGTTTCAAACCTGGTACAAAAAAAAACATTTTAGGGTTAAAAGATCAAGTTTACCTTCGTGACATCTTCATGACATCTTAATCTTGAAATTTGGCATAATCAGGGGCGTGTCCTTTTGATTGACACCTATCCAATATCCACGGCAAGAAGGAAGAGTACAGTACTACCGCGGTTTTTAGTCAGCTAACAGTACGCCTTAGCTTTAGCCCACCTACCTTCATTAGCCGTTAGCTCATATTAGATCCAAGTTCGCTCAGTTAGCTCTTATCTACAGGCAGCTCGAAGTTTAGGGGCGTGTCCTTTTGATTGACAGGTATCCAATATCCGCGGCAAGAAGGGAGAGTGCAGCACAACCTCCTCCTTCCAGGAAACGGGTGTGAGAGGACCCCATTGTCCTCATCTTTCCCACTCATGACTGTGTGTTGTTTGCAATTAAAATTGAGGGGCAGTAACCACGCCGTGCTGCGAGCGAGGCCGCATTAGCAGCTCCGCATGCCATGCACTACATAGCACGTCCCCCAAAAGTTGTTTGTGTTGTGTTTATTGTGTATTGATGTCTAAATGTAAATAAAATTGAGAGGTAAGCTGCCACAGGGTGCAGCCAAGGAGGCCACTTAGATGGTCCCATCCACTCCACCCAGCATGACGTGTAAGCCTACATGATCCTACATGTGTGTGTGAGAGAAAGTGTGGGGACGGAGAGGGGTCCGGGGATGTAAGACCAGAGGGAAACAAACTTCCCTTCAGTGGATGAGCTGATGGTGGCAGTAGGCACCCCTGTTTCCCGGGAGGACCCCAGGGCCGGACAGGCCAGGAGTAGCTGCCCCCCACGACTAGTACATACATAAGCCCCACTCAGCCTCCCTTCATTCCCCTACACCCCTCCTGCCCCCGTACCATACCTTGAGTCCCGGGGCAGCAACCAGACACCAGGGCATGCACCAGACCACCCTGTGGCAGCACATCCAGGCAGGCCCAGAACCCCCTGCACTAAATGACCTCTCCACCACTAGGACAGGGGACCATCTCCGGGCCCAGAACCCCCACCCAGCCCAACTCAGAAAGGTCTGGCCACCTGGCCAAGGGTCAGCGCCCACTGACCCAGGCCCCTCCCCAATGAGGCAACCCCATCTGCAGACAATGAAGAAACTGATAAAACCGATGATCTGGATAAAACAGGTTTTTCCTTTTATCATTGAAGTGTGAGTGTTTGTTCAGCAGTAATAAAAGTCCTACAGCAGCATCACACAAAGTAAACACCTGCTGGTAAAATACATGATTAGCTGTTTGTTTTAAAAGTTTTTATTAACTTTTTTACACTTTTTTCCTGGTCAGTTCTCCTGGCCACCCATCAGAACTTTTCTAGACCCGCCCCTGCATAGCTGAAGTATAAGCCCTGTCTACCACTGGCAGCTACTGTGTTAGAGAAGGTCCTGCCTACAACAAGACTTTGGGGTAAATATGTGACTGTGTGCCCCTTTTCGGTGCCCCAGCTACAAAACAACGAGGTCACAGTCCTCCACCTACACTAAGTGATGGAACTAAGCACAGGGGACCAGAAGGAATGAGATTCAGCCGAATAGTTCTTTAAGGAGGCAGACATTGTCTCACTACTGATGTGGTCAACTAAGAGATTCCTAAACTGCTGAATACACAGATTATTTTTGTTTTTCCAGTTCACAAGGATAGTTTTCTTTGCGATGCATAATGCTGTGCAGAGTTAATTGCCATATTAATGTCACCCAAGTCACCTAGTAGACATAGTGCGGGGATTGTAGGAATATTACATTTAAACCATGCTGACATGTCCACACATACCTGAAGCCAGAACCTGCGGACAGATGTGCAGGACCACAAGGCATGGAGATAGTTGTCAGGTGTGTTTTCATTGCAGTGTGTGCAGATGTTTGATTGTGACAGACCCATCCTGAACATCCTTTGTCCTGTATAATGAGTTCTATGCAGAATTTTGAATTGTATTAGTTGCATATTTGAATTCTTAGTCATTTTAAAGGTGTTTAAACATATTTGTGACCATTTATCTTTATTAAAGTTACTGGATAAGTCACCCTCCCATTTTGAAGTTGGAAGACAGATTGAGTCTTCTAGTTTAGATAATAGTCTATATGTTTTTGATAATAGCTTTGGGGCATTGAGATTCATGAATTCTGCCACCCTAATAGGTAGCTGTAAGTTTAATTGATTAATTGTGTATATATATATATATATATATATATATATATATATATATATATATATATACACATTTTTTTTTTTTTTTTTTTTACATATAAAAGATTTAAGCTGGTGATGTTCTGAAAATTTTGTGCTGCTGATTCCATATTTTGAAGTGAGAATATAAACCCCCGATCCTTGCATCTTTGCACTGGCTCCCTGTTTATTTTAGGATTGATTTTATCATTTTATCATTTGTTTTTAAGGTTTTACATGGACTCACCCCACCATACATCACGGACCACATCAAAATTCATTCTCTGGCGTGGGCGCTGAGGTTTGAGGGACAGTTTTTACTTGTGGAATCTAGGACGAGACTTAAAACTGGGGGGCAGGACTTTTTCTGTGGTAGGCCCCAGACTCTGGAACGCCCATGTCAGCACAGCCCCCACTGTGGAGTGTTTTAAGTCTCACCTTAAGACGCACTTTTATTCCTTGGCTTATAACACTGTGTGGTCCTCTGTGTCTTTTATTTTATATTTATTAATTTTTATGACATGATTTTATTAAAGTTGTTGTGGTATACTCATTTTGTGTGGAGCACTTTTGAAACTTTTGGTTGTGAAATGTGCTATATAAATAAAGTGATTGATTGGTTGATTGATTGACTGAAATTCAATTCATTTCAATCAGTTGCAGTTTCTCAAAATTACCCCATATAGATGTATAAGGATGATGATTTGCTGTGTAAATGTTTGCAATTTTATTTTTAGTTTTATTTTACTTATTTAAAATGTACTTAATTAATTTATACTTTATTTATTTATTATTATTATTATTATTATTATTATTTTTCATAATAAACTTCAGCCAATGCCAATTTCTTTTCTACTTCATAAGATGATATTGCAAACAATCAGAAGGGTGGTGGAACACCACTTTTCTTCTGGGGGTCTCTGGGGGACACTTTTATGTTCCTGCCAATCAAGCCTATGCCCCTGCATTCGTCCCTCAGTATTTAGGCTGCTTGGTCGTCACTTTTTTTTTCTTCTTCTACTTTTTTTTCCTGTTCCTGTCTTGATATCTAGTCAGTCTTGAGGTGTTGCCTGAGTTTTGTATTTGCTGTTTTCGTTTTCTGTTCCTTTAATGACCCAACTTTGTTAGTTTTCAAATAAAATCCTCTATTGAGTCCACCGGCTTGCTTCTCGTCTCATAGTCCAGCATTTGGGTCCTCCATCTGTGTCTCCTGGATTGTGACATATCTTGGGTAAAATTGAAGTGGATTTCTATATAAACAGAAATATTGCACAGTTCTGATTAAAGTGGTTCAAACTTTAGCTAGGAACTTTGCATATTCCCCTTGTACCTGAATGAACTCTGTCCGTGTGCTCTGACTTTCTCCTGTATGGTCCAAATTAAGCATGTTAGATTAATTAGTGGTTCTGAATTAATTGTAGGTGAGTGTGAATGGTTAGTTGACTCATTTTTCTCAATGATGAAGAGTCCAGGGTGTACCCAATCTCTCCAACCCCACTATGATCCTGAACAGGATGAAGTGAATAGAAGATGAATGAATGTTTAATGGTCTGTAGTAGACAAAGTTTGAATTATTAATAATTTTTACCCGATAAATCTAAACAATCAGCTTGTTCATACACTGCCTGACCCCCCCAAAAAAATAGCCATCAAACAAAAAGTCATCCTAATATTTGGTTAAACCTCCTTCAGCTTTGATTCCAGCAGCTTCTCTGTGTCATTGTTTCTAGACGCTTCTGCAATGTCACGATTTATTTCCATCCAGTGTTGCATTCATTTTTCTCCAAGATCTTGTATTGATGATGGAGAGTCCAACCACTGCACAAAGCCTTCTCCAGCACTTCCCAAAGATCCTCCATGGGGTTCAGGTCTGGACTCTGTGGTGGCCAATCCATGTGTGAAAACGATGTCTCCTGTTCCCTGAACCACTCTTTCACAGTCTGAGCTCCATGAATCCTGGCTCTTTTCCATCAGGGAAGATGGAATTGAACACAGTGTTGCTGACCCTAGACCGGAACCTAGACCTGAATCTAGACCTGACCCACTGCAGCAACCCTAGATCATAGACTGCCCCCACAGGCTTGTACAGCAGCACTAGGCATGATGCTGCATCACTTCCTCTGCCTCTCTTCTAACCCTGATGCTCCATCACTCTGGACTCATCAGACCACATGACCTTCTTTCATGGCTCCAGAGTCCAGTTTTAATGCTCCCTAGAAACCTGAAGCCCTTTTCTCCTGTTAGCTTCACTGGTTAGAGGTTTCCTTCTGGCTCCACAGCTGTTCAGTCCCTTGAGTTCCTTCACATTGTTCATGTGGAAATGTTCTAACTTTCACTATTAAACATGGTCCTGAGTTCTACTGCTGTTTTTCTTCCATCTGGTTCCACCAAATGTTGAAGTGATTACCATCGCTATCATTCAGGATTTTTTTCTGACCACATTTCTTCCTGTAAGATGATGGTTCCCACCATCCTTCCAGCTTTAATAATGTGTTGGACAGTTCTGAACCCAGTTTTAGTTCCTAAGATGTTTTCTCTGCTTGATGCCAATGGTCTGACCCTTCTTAAACAGACTAACATCTTTTCTATAAACACGGATGCATCTTTCCACAAGGTTGTTTAAGAAATGAGAAACTACTCATTGCATCAGTCTGGGTTAAATAACTTGCAGCTGAAACATCATCACCCTGCAGGAATTATCCAATAGGAGGCCTCGACCTCTGTGCTTTGTTACATCCAGGTTGTGCCTTTCTTTTCTGGTGAGATAGTGTATTTGAATGTAAATCTTCTGAACCTGTTTCGAAACATAAAAGCATAAAATAACATAAAAAGATTGTCAGATCAAACTGCTGATGATTTTATCCTGTGAAGTGTTTGATAGCAGACAATAACCAGTATACCAACATAAAGACAATGTTTCAATCCTGACTCCAACCCATCCTCATAGTGTGGCCCACAGACAACAGTTTTTCTCCCATTTTTAAGCTCTTCCAATATGTATTTTATTATTGGCCTCAGAAGTTTTTCACAGAAATTTTCCTCCGGTCCTTCTTTCTTCTTGTGGAGGCTGTCAAACTGATCAGTCAGAGACAGAGAGGTAAGCATCTACCATGGCAACAATTGAGTTGGGCAATAATCTGAGGCATAAAAATCTGATCCTCTCTGATCACATTATTGATATTAATATATGGTCAGTCTGGGTTGGCAGTTCAAAGAGGAAAGATTTCTTTGCTGTAAACAGATCTTTGATTGAACTTGAATTCCTGTTATTCTTTATCTCCTCAGAGCGTTTCAACGTATTCCTCCTCCCTTGTCCCAACCTGGACATCTACGGGGAGTGCATGATGCAGATCACCCATGAGAACATTTACCTGTGGGACATCCACAACCCTCGCACCAAGCTGGTTACCTGGCCTCTCAGCTCTCTGCGGCGCTATGGACGGGATGCCACTCGCTTCACTTTTGAAGCCGGGCGGTGAGACAAGCAGCCTAAATTAGTCTTTAAAACTTATTAATATAATTTTATATCCCTGATTGTAATCCAAAATAGTTTCAGCAGGTCAGTTACAAGTAGTGTGCCACAGGGCTCTATTCCTGGCCCACTCCTCTCCACTATTTATATAAATGCTGTGGGAATTGATAAAACGGATGCATTGTTATATGCTGATGATGTGGTTATTTACTCTTGTGCCTCAACACCTATACAAGCTGTTAATTCCTCTTTAAATGCAAGGAAAAGACTTGTTGCTGCAACATTTTTTCCTGTGTTGGATAATTGAGATATTTCAGTCATTCGTAATGGTTGAACTCTTTGTTTCTTGTTTTTGTTTCATGTTGTTTGTTAAAAAACTATGTTTTTAACTGTAACTGTCTTGTGTTTGTGGGTTGTGCTACTCCTTTTTCTTGGCCAGGACTCCCTTAAAAACAGGTCTGTGATCTCAGTGAGACTTCCTGGTTAAAGATTGGCTAAATAAATTAATGCTAAGTACAGTAATACTAAGCGTGGGCTCCCCGACACTTTGATTAAGAAAGTCCAGTAATTAATATTAAGCAATGATAAATGTGACAGGGCTGTAGTAAGGACAATGAGACCCGAGGAAGGGGTAAAAGGTTGAATAGAAATGTGGATTTGAACCTTGGGCGTGTTAACAAGCAGGCTGAGTTAAGAGGCGAAGTAACCAAACTAGCAACAGAGTCTACAAAGCTAACCCAAGTATTAGAAGAGTCAACGGGCGAGAGAGTAAAAGCTAAGCTAATAAAGCAACCGAACCAAGAAGGAGAAGACATACAACAGTCTTTTGAGGCCATGGCAGACCTGGAAACAATTCAACAGAAGATATGAGGATTTCGCTGAAAGAAATCAAAGATTACATCAGGAAGACTAACAATAGGATTGATGAGGTTGAAAAGCGGGTAGTGGAAGCAGAGGAGCGAACTCAGAATCTGGAGGAAGCCACACTAGAGCTCATGGAGTTGCAGAGAAAATTTGAGACAAGGATGTCGGATTTGGGGGGCCGCGAGAGGAGGGAGAATGTCCGGATCCATGGGGTAAAGGAAGGAGTCGAGGGAAACGCACAATTGATGATAAGTATTGTCGAGAAACTCCTTAGGGAGAATCTGGATTTGCCCCTATCATTCGAGTTGAAGATTGAAAGAGCTCATCGGGCTTGGGTAACGCACCCTCCTAAAGATTCTCCACCTAGATCCATTGTAATGAAGTTGCAAAGTTTCTAGAGTAAAGAAGAACTTATCAAGATAGCATGGCAAAGAAAGGGCTTCATGTATGAGGGAAGAAAGGTGTTTCTGGACCATGATTACGCCCCGGAGATTTTGAGAAAATCGAGGCAAAGAAGGTGCTATGAGAAAGAATATACACTTCCAGACTCCTTTCCCAGCAAAACTCCGGGTGTTCTACGAGGGTGAGACGCACAACTACAACACGGCAGAGGAGGCGACAAAGGACATGGTGGCCCGAGGGCTTCGGGTGGAGGTCGTGAAACCAGCAGAGAACTGGACAGAGCGGATTGGTCAACTAATGTGGCACTGGACGGAATACAGATCCTAAGGTGAACTGTTGATGGTTTCCAGAAAATATCCCATGCCTTCTAAGAGGACTGAGGTGAGAAACAAGTGTGTTCAATTTTGATAAGATGATAACGATCTATATAGTTTCTAGCCAATAAATACATATCCTCATAAGTTGAGGACGTCGGGGGGAGCAAGTAAAGCTGCTGTGGACTAATGAACAGTGCTGCTTCATCCCTCTGAGTGGGCTGAACATCAAAGCTCAGAAACGGTCACTAATTAGACCTCACCTAAGGAAGTTGGTCTTTTATTTGGTTTGAATGTTCATATGTTAAACAAGTGTTTTGGGTTGTTTAAAGTTTGTTATTGTTTCTGTAGCAATGGAAGTGTAAATATGAAAGGATGGAGAGACATGAGACAAGAGTGTCAGAGAAGAATGACATCCAAGAACTGCATTAAACGTCAATGGTGTCCTCAACCCAACTTAAAGGAGCAAGATAATAAGATAAAAAAGAAGGTATCGGGGGATGTTTTTACATGAGAGAAGGAACATGCAAAGCTTAAGAGGAACGGTTACAATCAAGTTTTTTCTGCCTCTTACAAATAGGGACACCAGAGAGGGGTGGCCATTTTGATTTCCAGGGAGAATTAGGGGACAAAGAGGGTAGGTATATCCTGGTTAAGAGGGAGAGATGGTGACTCTTCTTAATATATATGCTCCACCTGGTTCAGATTGGAATTTTTATAGACGGGTGTTTGATCTGATGCAGAGGTAGAGGGAATTTTGATTGCTGGGGGGACTTAAACAAAAGACTCACAGCTAGATTCCACAGGAGGAGGTATGCAAAAGAATGTAATTAGTAAAAAAATGAAGGGGCTGGTGTCGGAACTGGGAATTATGGATGTATGGAGGGACTTGAATCCCACAAGTAAGGACTATACTTATTATTCATCACCGCACAATGGGTATTTGAGGATCAATTACTTTTTGATGTATAACAGAGATAGGCATATAGGGTAGAAAAATGTGGATTATGAATAATGGATTTATTAGACCACAGCCCACTTTATTTAACACTACATCTGGTGAGGGAGAGGAAAACAACAATTTGAAGATTGAATTCAAATAAAGGGCGCATGAAGGAAGAAATAATGAAGGAAATTCAAACATTTGTAGAGAATAATGATAGTAGTGAGGTGTCTCCATCTGTGTTGTGGGATGCTTGTAAAGCTGTGATGAGAAAGAAGACAATAGCCAAATCTGTATATTTAAAACAACTAAGACAGTTAAAGCTTGACACATTAGAAGCAGACATGAGAAGGTTAGAAAGAGAACATAAAGAAAAACTGGAAGAAAACATAAATCAGGAAATTAAAAAAAAAGTAGACAGAGATAAATGAGATTTATGCACAGGATATCCAAAAGAAAACCTTGTTTACAAAACAAAGATATTATGAAGTAGGGGGTAAGTCAACAAAATTGTTGGCATATAAACTGAAACAACAGCAAGCAAAAAACAATATTAATAAAATTAGGGACCACATCAGGGATTAGTGAACAAAACAGGAGATACAAAAATGCTTTCAGGCTTAGTACTAAAATCTATATGCTCAACCAGAAATTTGTGATAAAACCCAGATACATCCATTTCTGAAAACTTTAAATTTTAGCAATATTATCAGGCTGCACAAATAAAAACATTGGTCAACATATACAGCCCCTCCTACTCAGCGAGATGGAAAGAAATTGAGGCTAGCACAACAGACGGGCTGCCTATACAGGCTATAATAAAGGATAAAAACCCGATAAAACATAGAGAAGGGATGAACCCTTGGTTGGATATTTCATTAAAGATTTGGTTTGAATTAATCACTAAAAATGATTTGAGCACTCAAAGTAGATTGTTACGATGGATTGGGTATGACTCTGATTTTATCCTGAGTAGGATAGATAAGAGTTTCAAAATTGTGAACAGGAACCTACAATAATTTGGGAGCTCTTAAAACAAAAGGAGATTAAAAGTTTTCAAGAAATGAAAGAACAATACAGATTAACGAATCACGATCAGTACAGATATTTGTGATTAAGACATTATCCAGAGCAAACAATAAGAGGACCTATTGAGGGGAGTGGGTCAGGAGGTATTGAATTGTTAACTTCAGCTTATGAATCTAAAGTTATATATAGGGGAGTGGAAAACTTGAAGGGAAATGACACTGTGTATTTAAAAGAGAGATGGGAGAGCGAAGCAAATATGACGATATCTGTGGATGAATGGGAAAATATAAATGAGCTGCAGTGGAGGACAACTTGTTCTTTATCTTGGAGAGAACACGGAATGAAAAATATGAGAAACACCATCACAGACAAAATACCAAGACACAAAGAGTTGGCGGCTATGTGGGGCTGATAAAGCTGACCACTACCACGGTAGCTCCTCCATCTGCAGCGATTGGTAGGAGCTTAAGAAGTGTATGGAGAAAATACTGATGGTAGACCTTCCACCTACATTTGATGTGTTACATTTGGGGAGACTGGGAATAGATTTGACAAGGTTTGGTGACAAATATATTTATAGAATAATGTTGGTTGCAAGCAAAAAAAGCAATTAGCAGAAAATGGATGAAGAAGGAGATACCGAAGGTTGGTGACGGGGTCGATGCATGACGTGATGGAAGAGTTAACGTTCTCTCTGAGGCTCGAGGTAGACAAATTTAAAAGAATTTGGGCGAGTTGGATAAAGTACATAAAACCAGTTAGGACAGTGTATATAACAGAAAATATTAAACTACCCAAATTCATGGCTACAGAAATTGAAATGTTCTGCTGTTCTGTTTCTTTGTTCTTTGTTTGTTAGTTTGTTTTTTTTTCTTTGTTTTTTTGTTTTCTTTTAAAGTTCTACTTTTGCTATTATTATTACGTTTATTATTTTCACAACACTGTTGATATATGAATGTGACAATTTGTTTACCAAAATGGTTGACAAGTAAAAAATCTTTGTCCTGAATTATATTTTATTTGTATGACAAGGTAAAATCATATGATATATTGATTTAAGGCAAGTATTATGTCATGTTTATTTGGGGAAAAAAGAGACTGAATTGTGGAAAAGGACAAAAACTAGCCATTGTGTACCAGATGTAAATGGAATGGTTGTGGAAATGCTTAACAAAAAGAAAACTGGGGGAAAAACAGTAATTCTAAGTGTTAAGTACGTTCCATCTCATCATCTTCTGATTTGGGGTTGTGTCCCGTCCTAATGCACATACACAACTCAATTCAGTTCAACTTTATTTATAAGTAGCCAATCCACAACAGTCATCTCAAGGCTCACGTACAGACATCATCCAATTCAATCCAGTTCATTAAAGTACAATTATAGTCTGATTAAAACAAATCTGTTATATGAGCCACATTTAACTCATTTATAATAACTGTCAATACAAACCAATTAATGAAATAATGACCTAGCGAAGGAAACCGGATTGGATCAAACCTTCTCTTTGATTCAATCCTTCATCCTGAGAGAGGAAAACCTCCATCAGGACCAAAAACCTCCATCAGGACCAAAAACCTCCATCAGGACCAAAACCAGGAAGGAAAATCTCTATCAGGACCAGAATCAGGAAGGACTACATCCATTAATACCAGAGCCAGGAAGGAAAAACTCCCATCAGGGCTAGGAAGAAACACCTTTATTAGATTCAGAACCAGGATGGAAAACCGCCATTAGGTTCAGAACCAGGAAGGAGGATCATCGGTCTGGACACTTACAGACTAAGGTTGGACTGAGTACCAGTGAGAGAATAACTGATGGTTCCACGCTGAATCAGTTCTTGACCAGACTCTGAAAAGAACCTGAACACCTGTGGTTTGGTCAGCATGCAGATAACAGGGTGTGTGTGTGTGTTTCCAGCTGAGCGTGTACTAATGTCACTAGTTATTTGTTCTCTTATAGTCAGTTTGCTCTTTGTAGTAACATTAGTTCCTGTTCTCGTCATGCTGACACGGTAACTAAAACCTAAAGGAAAAATTTTATTCACCTTTGTGAACTGGGATGATCGGACAATCTCAGGGCTTTGTAAACAATACAACCATCACAAGAGAAACTTTAAACAATGCTAGTTGAAACCTTTATAGACCCTAAAAAAACTAATTAAAGTCATGTAAAATGTTGTTGGTTGTCTTTTCCTTGCATTTTCATGACGTTTTCTGGAGTCTAAAGAGGCTATCCGGTCTGTTGGTCCCTGGTTTCACACTGGGCTGCTGCTGTGTGCAGGATGTGTGACAGTGGCGAAGGCCTCTACACCTTTCAGACGAGGGAAGGGGAGCAGATTTACCAGAGGGTCCACTCCTCTACCTTGGCTATCGCTGAGCAGCACAAAAAGGTCCTGCTGGAGATGGAGAAAAACAGCAGGGTGAGAGTCCAGCTAAAACACATAAATCACAGACAAACATAAGGCCAGAGCACACTGATGTGGTGAGTCATGTGACCAGAAGTGTCACAATGCAGCCATATGGACTTAAGGTTGCCTTTAGTTTAAAAATATAGAATTCAATCTGTGATATCATTCATTTGATAAATATCATGTTATTATGTCTTATGTGTCTCGTGTCCTACAGCTCATGTTATAACTTAACATCAGCATCTTTCATCATCTATTTGACAAATTCAATTTAAAATCCCGTCACGCAACAAAAACAGGAAAAACAAAAGAAAATCAACTGAAAGACTTTTTAAATTTAAATGAAAAGTACTTTATTATTCCCCAAAGCGAGGTTATAACAGAAGTGAGGTGTAGTAAGGGATTTTTTTTATATAAAAATCTCCCAGAACGTTTCTGTGTTCCATCAGACCTGAAGAAGCCTCTGACTGAACACACTCTGCTGACGTGTTGTGTAGAGAATGTGAAGAATTGTTCATCATGTCCAGCAGCTTGTGCAGCATTCTCCTCTGGACAATCAGCTCCAGGATCCAGATCAGTCCCCAGAACAGAACCAGAACTTCCTGATTAGGTTGTTGGGTTTCTTTAAGTCTCTGGTTCTGGTTCTGCTGCCCCTGATACTGCAGAGCAGATTGAACTGAATGCAACATGCTGATTCAGACACTGTTCAGCTTCCTCCAGAAGGCGAGTCTGCTCTGTTCTTTCTTCTAGATGCTTCTGTGTTAATTTTCCAGTCCAGTCTGTTTTCCAGATGTTCCTCCACCACCTCCACCTGTTCTCCCAGGATGTAAACCGTGTTTTATTTACTTCTGTTCCTCCTGAAGTCAACCATCTCTTTTGTGTTCTAGATGAGGTGATTGTTTCTGCTCCATCTCACAAACTGACTGACAGTTCTCTGTACTCAGCTTCTCGTCCATCACTGATACTCCTCACAGCTGCAGAGTAATCAGAGTACTTCTGCAGATGCAGGACTCAGAGTTGTGTTGGAAGTCTGAGGTGTACAGTGTGAAGAGAAACGGTGAGAGAACAGTCCCTTGTGGAGCTCCAGGTCTGCTGACCACCACCTCAGACACACAACCTTTCAGTCTCCGTGCTGTGGTTTGTTAGTTAGCGAGTCATAAATCCAGGTGGTGGTGGAGGTTCCACCTGGAATTTATGGAGCTTCTCACATAGCAGAGCAGCTGAATTGTGTTAAAAGTAGCTACTTGAGATATTAAACATGATCCTCAAAGTGCTGCCTGATTGGTCCAGATGAGACTGGGCTCTCTGAAGCAGGTGGATGATGGCGTCTTTATCGCCATCTTTACTTCTATCTGCTCACTGTGCTGTCTGCTCGCAGCAAATGGACACATTACAGTCCAGGATGGGTCCCCGCAGCCATGTCTCGGTGAAACATGTGATACTACATTCTCTGTTTTCCTTCTGTGTCCATGTTAGCTCTAGAAACTCATCCATACTGTTAGCTAGCAGCCTCACGTTTCCCATCAGAACAGTTGGACGTAATGGTTTGAACTTCCTCTTCTTTTCTTTTTGCCTTCCTCTTTGTTTCCTCTTAAACTGATCTGGGATAAAAGTAAATGTATTTGTAGATGTGTTGTTTGGTACTTTTTTAAACTGATCTGGAGTGCTCTTTTTCAGTCTCTCTGATGTTCTGTGCTCATCATTCCCAGCTGCTGTCTAAGGGCTCAGAGGCTGGTTCCTATCCTTGCACACCCACCGCCATCCTACCCCGATCTGCCTACTGGCACCACATCACTGGAAACCAGAGTGGCCTGGATTGTAGCAGTGGTAAGTCGATGAATTGAAATGACTCAGAATTGTTATGGGTGAAAATAAAGTTTAATGACGCAACATCTTCAGTGAAGGGACTACTCTTGACAAACCTCAAAATATGGTGGTGGACATATTTGTGGAACAGATGCAGCCTGGTCCTGGTACAGAAACTTCCTTGATTCAGGGGCTTAAAGAGTTCATAGATGTCCGTAAAACAAGCTTGTCTATTTATACTATTTTTTACAATTATACTTACTGCCTGTATTTTAAAGTATTTATATTGTGCAACCCCAATTCCAATTCCAAAAAGGTTGGGACTCTGTGTCAAATGTAAATAAAACAGAATCCCATCAGGCCATATGTTATTCCCAGTAGAAGATAAACAACATCTCAGATGATGAAACAGACGTTTCACCATGTGATGAAAATATGAGCTGATAGTGAATCTGATGCAGCAACACGTCTGGAAAAAGCTGGAACAGGAGCAACAAAAGGCTGGAAAAGTACCTGGTACAAACCAGAAACACCTGGAGGAGCATTGGACAACTAACCAGGTTACCTGGCAGCAGATCAGTAACATGACTGGTATAAAAGGAGCATTTCAGAGAGGCAGAGTCTCTCAGATGGAAAGATGGACAGAGCTTCACCAATCTGAGACAAACTGGATCTAAAACTGTGGAACAAATTCAGAAAATGTTCCTCAGACTTTGAAGATCCTCCATCTACAGTGTAGTGTTCTTTTTGTCAATGATGATGAATTTATTTCGTTGACGAACCTTTTTTTCATGACGATAACAAGACGGTGACGAGCTAAAAATGGCTCTCTGATGACGAAAACATGACGAGACGTTTGTGAGATTTCATTGATGATGAGACGAGTCGAAAATGTTCAAGGCCTGATTGTCCGACATTAAAAACACGACATTTCTGCCTGTTGTTTGGCGATCTGTCAGTCAGCTGCTGCTGCACCTTGGCCACGCCCACCACCAAACGTGCAGCTCGCACACAGACACGTAGTTTATTCATTCATATGTTAACCTTTCCCGTTTTCCTCTTCTGGTCAGAAGACACGGGGATCCTTCTTCTCCAGGGCTGAAGCAGCAGTCTCTTCGGGGTGAACTCCCTCCTCTACACGTGTTAACGGGGTGAAACACAAGGAAAGGAAGGCAGCGGTGGCGCGGCTTTATTACAAGACCTCGTTCATACTTTTTACACCACTTCTCCGCTCTCTTCACTCCCGATATGCGCTTCCCTCCGCGTGCACGTTCACTCACGCTCACACACGCACTGAGCTGGCTGAACCAAACACACAGCAGTTAGACACATCCCATAACACACAGATGAACCATGACGACAGCGTGGATGAAGGGGTTTGGTGGAAGCCATGAAACGATATATGGACATATTTTAACTATAATCCATCATAATTTCTCTGGCAGACCAGGTCAAGTTGAGCATGTGTTCTCATCCTTTGCTCATATTTTGGACGTGTGTGTTCAGGGTGGAGTTTTACACTTCAGAAAATTCTCAGAAATAAAGCCACAGTTACCAAAGTCAGGATGTTGTTGCTCTTTGCTTTTTAGGAGAAACTGATTCCACAGTTAGAACTTTATCTGTGTAAAGCATCACCCTAAGAAGATCAGAAAGTATCTGCTGTTGGTTGGAAACCTTCTAAGTCTAAAAACATTCCTTTTAATTTAGTAATTATTGATGAAAATAACCAAACAACAAGCTCACAATGTGTTGTTATATGTTGACCTTATAGAGCTGCTGTTTTCTTGTGTGACATGTTTGTATGATGAAGTCGGGCATCAATAAATGAAAAAGCTGAAATATAGAAATAAAAGTTTCTGCCCAACAGCAGTTAAGTAACACGGCAGCATTTCATCCCTGTTGATGGTAAAGTCTCGGCTAAAGCTGTCGGTCTGGTAAAGGATCTGGTTATTATGTAAAAGCAATAAGGTTAACTTGTTTTATTAATTACTTGTTATAACCTGTCAACCTTCATTCCAGTTTTTAATAAGTATTATTGACCTAAATTAATTTGTTTAAAGACTAATACTTTTTTTTATTTGACTAAAACAAGACTAAAACTATCAAACTTAGACACGACTAAAACGTGACTAAAACTAAAGCATTTTCATCATGATGACTAAAACTAAGACTAAAACTGAGATTCCTGCCAAAATCAACACTGCTACAGTGTAGAAAAGGGGTGCCCGAGTCCAGTTCTCAAGATCTACTCTCCTGGAACTTTTAGATGCAACCCTTCTCCAATACACCTGAATGAAATGGCTCACCACTCGGAACCTCGGATTGAGGAGGAGCAGTGTGGTTTTCGTCCTGGTCGTGGAACAGTGGACCAGCTCTACACTCTCTTCAGGGTCTTGGAGGGGGCATGGGAGTTTGCTCAACCAGTCTGCATGTGCTTTGTGGACTTGGAGAAGGTGTTCAACCGTGTCCCCCGCGGACTTCTGTGGGGGGTACTCCGGGAGTATGGAGTGCCAGACCCGCTTGTACGAGCTGTCCGCTCCCTGTACGACCGGTGTCAGAGCTTGGTCCGCATTGCCGGCATTAAATCAGAATCGTTTCCAGTGCGGGTTGGACTCCGCCAAGGCTGTCCTTTGTCACCGATTCTGTTCATAACTTTTATGGACAGAATTTCTAGGCCCAGCCAAGGTGTTGAGGGGATCCGGTTTGGTGGCCTCAGGATTGGGTCTCTGCTCTTTGCGGATGATGTGGTTCTGTTGGCTTCATCGGGCCGTGATCTTCAGCTCTCACTGGAGCGATTTGCAGCCGAGTGTGAAGCAGCTGGGATGAGAATCAGCACCTCCAAGTCCGAGACCATGGTCCTCAGCCGGAAAAGGGTGGAGTGCTCTCTCCGGGTCTGCGATGGGGTCCTGCCCCAAGTGGAGGAGTTCACGTATCTCAGGGTCTTGTTCACAAGTGAGGGAAGGATGGAGCGGGAGGTCGACAGGCGGATAGGTGCAGCGTCTGCAGTGGTGCGGACTCTGCATCGGTCTGTCGTGGTGAAGAAGGAGCTGAGCCAAAAGACAAAGTTCTCGATTTACCGGTTGATCTACGTTCCTACCCTCACCTATGGTCACGAGCTGTGGGTAGTGACCGAAAGAACAAATCGCGAATACAAGCGGCCGAAATGAGTTTTCTCCGCAGGGTGGCCGGGCTCTCCCTTAGAGATAGGGTGAGAAGCTCGTGATCCGGGAGGGGCGAGGGGAGCCAGATGAGGTGGCTCGGGCATCTGGTCAGGATGCCTCCTGGATGCCTCCCTGGTGAGGTGTTCCGGGGAAGACCCAGGGAGGGACTACATCTCCCGGCTGGCCTGGGAACGCCTCGGGATCCCTCCGGATGAGCTGGTGAATGTGGCCGGGGAGAGGGAAGGCTGGGTTTCCCTGCTTAGGCAGCTGCCCCCGCGACCCGACTCCGGATAAGCGTCAGACAATGGATGAATAGATGGATAGCTCAATTCCCTCATCCACGTGTCATTCAGTTCTGCAGACGCCTGGTAACGAGCCATTCATTTGATTCAGTTGTGTTGGGGAAGGGTTGCATCTAAAAGTTGCAGGATAGTAGATCTTGAGGACTGGACTTTAGCAACCCTGGTGTAGAATATCATCAGAAGATTCAGGGAATCAGGAGGAATCTCTGTGTTCGTGGGACAAGGCTGGATGCTGGTGATCTTCTGCGTTAAAAGCAGAGATGATTCTCTACTGGAAACCACTGCATGGACTCGGGAAGACTTCCAGAAACCACTGTCTGTGAACACAGTTCACCCTGAAACCCACAAGTGCAGGTTAAAGCTCCATCATGCAGAGGAGAAGCAAGATGTGAACAGGATCCAGAACCAGCTTCTTCCATCTTCTCTGGACCAAAGCTCATTTAAAATAGTCTGAGGCAAAGTGGAAACCTGGATGAAGATGTGAACTAGTTTCGGGAGAACATGGACGGCGTGTCCTAAAGAGGATCCAGTACATCCTGCATCCATCACAGCAGCATGGCTTCACAGGAGAAGAGACCGGCTGCTGAACTGGCCTGCCTGCAGTCCAGACCTTTCACCAATACACAACACCTGGAGCATCATGGAAGCAGAAATCCAGCTACCAAGGTCCAGGACTGTAGAGCAACTAGAATCCTGCATCAGACCAGAATGGGACAACATTCTTCTCCTAAAACTCCAGAAACTGGTCTCCTCACTTCCCAGACGTTTCCAGACATGTTAGAAGAAAAGATGCTACACCATGCTGAACACCACCCTGGAACTACTTTTTACACCATGCTGAACACCACCCTGGAACTACTTTTTACACCATGCTGAACATCACCCTGGAACTACTTTTTACACCGTGCTGAACATCACCCTGGAACTACTTTTTACACCGTGCTGAACATCACCCTGGAACTACTTTTTACACCGTGCTGAACATCACCCTGGAACTACTTTTTACACCGTGCTGAACATCACCCTGGAACTACTTTTTACACCGTGCTGAACATCACCCTGGATCTACTTTTTACACCATGCTGAACATCACCCTGGAACTACTTTTTACACCATGCTGAACATCACCCTGGAACTACTTTTTACACCGTGCTGAACATCACCCTGGAACTACTTTTTACACCACGCTGAACATCACCCTGGAACTACTTTTTACACCACGCTGAACATCACCCTGGAACTACTTTTTACACCATGCTGAACATCACCCTGGAACTACTTTTTACACCACGCTGAACATCACCCTGGAACAACTTTTACACCACGCTGAACATCACCCTGGAACTACTTTTTACACCACGCTGAACATCACCCTGGAACTACTTTTTACACCACGCTGAACATCACCCTGGAACAACTTTTACACCACGCTGAACATCACCCTGGAACTACTTTTTACACCACGCTGAACATCACCCTGGAACTACTTTTTACACCGTGCTGAACATCACCCTGGAACTACTTTTTACACCGTGCTGAACATCACCCTGGATCTACTTTTTACACCATGCTGAACATCACCCTGGAACTACTTTTTACACCGTGCTGAACATCACCCTGGAACTACTTTTTACACAGTGCTGAACATCACCCTGGAACTACTTTTTACACCGTGCTGAACATCACCCTGGAACTACTTTTTACACCGCGCTGAACATCACCCTGGAATTACTTTTTACACCACGCTGAACATCACCCTGGAACTACTTTTTACACCATGCTGAACATCACCCTGGAACTACTTTTTACACCGTGCTGAACATCACCCTGGAACTACTTTTTACACCATGCTGAACATCACCCTGGAACTACTTTTTACACCGTGCTGAACATCACCCTGGAACTACTTTTTACACCGTGCTGAGCTGAACATCACCCTGGAACTACTTTTTACACCGTGCTGAGCTGAACATCACCCTGGAACTACTTTTTACACCGTGCTGAACATCACCCTGGAACTACTTTTTACACCGTGCTGAACATCACCCTGGAACTACTTTTTACACCGTGCTGAACATCACCCTGGAACTACTTTTTACACCGTGCTAAACATCACCCTGGAACTACTTTTTACACCACGCTGAACATCACCCTGGAACAACTTTTACACCACGCTGAACATCACCCTGGAACAACTTTTACACCACGCTGAACATCACCCTGGAACTACTTTTTACACCATGCTGAACATCACCCTGGAACTACTTTTTACACCGTGCTGAACATCACCCTGGAACTACTTTTTACACCGTGCTGAACATCACCCTGGAACTACTTTTTACACCGTGCTGAACATCACCCTGGAACTACTTTTTACACCGTGCTGAACATCACCCTGGAACTACTTTTTACACCGTGCTGAACATCACCCTGGAACTACTTTTTACACCGTGCTGAACATCACCCTGGAACTACTTTTTACACCGTGCTGAACATCACCCTGGAACTACTTTTTACACCGTGCTGAACATCACCCTGGAACAACTTTTACACCACGCTGAACATCACCCTGGAACAACTTTTACACCACGCTGAACATCACCCTGGAACTACTTTTTACAGACGTGTTGCTGCATCAGATTCACTATCAGCTCATATTTTCCATCACATGGTGAAATGTCTCAGTTTCGCCATCTGAGATGTTTATCTTCTACTAGGAAGAAAATATGAGTTTATAAGATTTGAAAATTATTGCTTTCCTGTTTTTATTTACAGTTTACACAGAGTTCCAATTTTTCTATAACTGGGGTTATCTTTTTGGATTATTTTATTTCAATTTTTTCTCATGAACTAAGCTTCCATGGCCTGTAAATGTTGTCATCAGTACCTGAAGGAGAAACTTCTGGAAACATGTGTAAACAGGTTGCATCTGAATTGTGAGCCGTACCAGCTGTGTTTCTGCTCTGTCTGCAGGAGATGCTGCAGAGGACCAGCTACTGTCCACACGCCTGCCTCCCGACCATCACGCCACACTGCCACTGGCAAACACACAAGCACAGTCACAGCTGCACACACACTCCCCAACACACTATCCCACTTACCCAGGACAGTGACACACACTAAAGAAGATGTGGACGCTGATGGCACAAGCACATTTGCATGCAGACACACCCTGAAGACACTTTCTTCCCTTCAATTGGTTTAACAGCCCAGCGTCTTGCTCCACAGGACAAGCTGCCGCCTGCAACAGACTGGGCTTCCAGTTTCCCCAGCAGACTCTGGGTTATGGGATGTTCTTCCACACTGAGAAACTTTGCTTGAAACTTTCTAGAAGTTTGTATTGCCTAGTGTATAAAAATGAGGACTTAAAGCTCTCAGTATGCTTTAAACCTACACCACAGCTCTCATATGAAATGTTTAGATGATAAACGAATCTCAGTCTGACATACACATAGTTCACCTGATACCATAAACCTGTCAAATACATACAGAAATCTCTATTATTAACTGGCTCAGCCAACAGCTTGACAGAGATATGAAGTATAACGTCCACTGCTTAGTAGACTATGTATAACTACATATTTCATAAGAAACATGGACCCATAAATTTTTAATAAATGCCTATTCAAGGACAGAAGGAAGTTGCAGGACCTCCATCAGAACCAGAACCAGGAAGGAAAACCTCCATCACAACCAGAACCAGGAAGGAAAACCTCCATCAGAACCAGAACCAGGAAGTAAAATGAACAATACATAACTTTTTAATAAATACTTTATAGTTATTTTGAAAACTATTGCAGGAAAGAAAATGAACACTGAGAATATCTTCATAAAGACACGTGAACATGGCCGTCTGGGTTGAACATGTGTGATAATGAGCTGGGTGTTTTAAAGCATATTCAGGCCTTTACACAGAAGCCTATATTCTTGCTTAGCTACAGGCTAAGATTTGGCTTTTTTTTAAGAGTTGTTTATGAAATGCCAACTTTGGTGTGATTTTCACACCAGGATGTTTTTTATAAGGTGTGTGTCTTGTAGGAGGAGCCATGTTGGATGTGACAGTTGGAGTGACGGGTACCTAAAGGAGGCCAGTTTTCCTGGATGGACCGGGTCAACACGGTGCCTTAGTAGCACCAGATGGACTGTGCTATCGTTGGGAATAAACTGAGAAAAATCCAGATTTCTCTTGTGTACCAGCTGGCATGCTATCTATCTACTTCTGAACTACTGCCGTTTGATAGCGCATAATTAATTAGACTTCTCAGTTACAGGATCTTTGTGCTGAGCGTCTCTGACCTGGAGAATGATACTGTAATCTGATTCCTTTTTATGATGTTGCTCTGTAATGAACCTGGAAATTCACCGTCAGAGCTTCAGAATTGTCCTGGGATGTATATTCCAAGTCACCACATGCTTGTTCTTTAGCTGTATTTGCACAACCCTGTTCTTATTAATTCAGGGTCTAAAGTGGAAAGGGGCCTACAGTTCAGATAAACCGACGGTGTGAAGAAACCATGTTCATTGTCAATATCTGACACCCTGAATGACATCTTCAGTTTTTTTTCTTACCTGACAAGAGACAAAAGGATAAATAGTGGAAAACCTTTCACTGAAAAAAAAAAACTAAATGGGAAATCATCTTCAAACGAAGCTCTGTAGGGCAGAGAAGTGAGGCCACTACAGTTACCGAGCAACAGGACAGCAGTAAACCCTGATATCAGACACCCTGGTACTGCATCCATGTCGTCCTCAGCAGGGAGGTAGCGAGGTCAGGACCACGTCTGGATCAAGATCACCCTTACAGGAAAACCACATGTGAACTCATGTAAACCACATGTGAGAAACATAGAAATCCCATGTGTAACACATGATTCACATGTAAACCACATTTGTAAAATATGTGTTTCACATATGATCACAGCCATGTGATCCACATGTTACTCACATGTGATCACATGAAAATGTTCCAAAACCACGTTTGCACATGTGGTTCACATGTGCATGTACAGGTGGAGCATGCGTGCATGTACAGGTGGAGCGTACAGGTGAAGCGTGCATGTACAGGTGGAGCATGCGTGCATGTACAGGTGAAGTGTACAGGTGGAGCGTACAGGTGAAGTGTGCATGTACAGGTGGAGCATGCATGTACAGGTGAACGTGCATGTACAGGTGGAGCATACAGGTGGAGCGTACATGTGCAGGTGAAGCGTGCATGTACAGGTGGAGCATACAGGTGGAGCGTGCATGTACAGGTGAACGTGCATGTACAGGTGGAGCGTGCATGTACAGGTGAACGTGCATGTACAGGTGGAGCATACAGGTGGAGCGTGCATGTACAGGTGAACGTGCATATACAGGTGGAGCGTGCATGTACAGGTGAACGTGCATGTACAGGTGGAGCATACAGGTGGAGCGTACATGTACAGGTGAACGTGCATATACAGGTGGAGCGTGCATGTACAGGTGAACGTGCATGTACAGGTGGAGCGTACAGGTGGAGTGTACATGTACAGGTGAACGTGCATATACAGGTGGAGCATACAGGTGGAGCATGCATGTACAGGTGGAGCGTACAGGTGGAGCGTACATGTACAGGTGAAGCGTGCATGTACAGGTGGAGCACATGTGTTTCTGTAAGGGCAGATGTTTCACCTCCAGGACGCCGGCTGTGGCTGTAAATGTGTTAATGCTGCTTGTACTCACTGAGTTAATAATGGCGGCTGGTTCTAGACACACTTGGGCTTCTGGTTGTGGGAGGGTCTGTCTGATGTCTTGCCATTTCTAAAAAGTAATTAGTCATTTAAATGTGTACAAGGTTAGGAATGAAAATGAGTTTAAAATACCTGAATAGTTCCAGGCTTTTCCTTAAATATGTGCTCATTCACAAGGCTGTTTGTGAAGCCACATCAGCATCTTCCTCATGATGCAGCGATTGCTCGACTCATATCTACTGATTGATCCATATCAGGCTTTCGCATTAAACAGAATTCTTTCACTCTTACATCACAGATCTGTCTTATCCAGCCTGTTCCCAGCTACATTTCCATGGAGTTAGTCAGTGGTGTTGAAGGCATCACATTGTCCTTCATTAGCTACGTTCGTTTGCCACATCCTGCCTTCGCCTTGTGTCAGAGGTGAGGTGTAAACGTGCTGGTTGCTGCCACAAGAGCTTCCCAGACAGCTGATTTAATGCTGGAGATTTGGGGAAAACACTGAGCACCTATGAGGAGTTAAAATGCCTAATATCTGGATTGTAGGGCCTTTTCTGATAAATGCTGGACTCCCTCTGTAGCTCAACCCCTGAGCTGGGTTTGACATTATTTGAATGAAACAGGGCTAAGCATTGTGTCAGCTGTTTACAGTAATGGAAGTTGTTGATCACAGACATGTTTTTATGTATTTACATACTGAGTTTGCTCCCCATAGAAGGGAATCTTGTACAGATTGTTATTTATTTCAAGTGTGTGTGTGAAAGAGTGTGTGTGACATAAGGGAAGATATGTTGATATAAATGCAGATGGACCACGGACCATGGTTTGCCATCATGGATGTGCACCTGAGTGAACATGTTTACCGTTGCGTGGCTGCGACCCACATGTGGCCAGCCACATCCTCTCTGCTCATGCTTTTCAAAGCTTCTGTTGGTCTTGTTTTGGTTGAGAAGCTGCAGCAGGAGTAACACAGAGGGTGTTTCAGAAAGAAGACTCCAAAAAGCTGGACATGTCAAGCCATTTCACAAGGTCAGCATCTTCTTTATGTCCCTGCAGCACACCTGGGCCATCCAGAGGATCCATAAACAATTAAAAGAGAAAGCTACTACAGTTTTATGTGCACTGCGATAGATTTGTCCTGTTTGAAGAAGTGAGTGAAACTATGAAGCACAATAGAAAAGCCAGACGATCTCAGAATCCTTCATATTTTCCATCACACAGTTTGCTCCAAGTCCTGAGAGTTTCTAGAATTTCCTGGTATTTCTGAAAAGTGATGAGACAATAATCACAGAATTATCTGCGTTTGAAGCGGGTCCTGTTGGTAATGCTGCTGGTTTGTTTGGGAAAAAAAAAATAACATCATTAAAAGAGTGGAAGCACTCTGGAAACACAAGTCCTCGTCTCATCATGTTTTTGTTTCATTATTATTGTTTTTATTATTAGTATTTATTTATTTATTTTTATTCCTATTATCATTATTGTATTGTATCAACATAAAATAGCTTAAAGTCTTGTTTCCATTAGAGTTACAAACTTTTAAATGTATTTAAATGATGAACAGCAGAAAGCAGAGCAGATCTAGATTTAAAGCACAGAGACAGTTTTGCTTGTGTTTTAGTCAGTTAGCTCAGCGGACGTGATTAGAACTAAGCAGAGGCTTACGGGAATATCACTGTTGATCAAGCACCAAATTAATGGATGATTAAATTGTAATAAAAGTTAATATCTTTAAATTTCATTGCAATTTTCACATGAAGATAATATAGAGGCAATTATCACCCAGCAAGTGCAAATGTCGGCAGCAAAGACTGAACATTTGTTTTGCTGCTGGTTTGGGATGAAAGTGACGGGATCACCGAAGTCATTAAGATTCATAGTCAGGACACCATCCAGTCCTCTTTATTTATACAGCATGTTATAAAAACACATGCACATGTATCATGTACTTGTTGAAGCACAGAGACATTGATTTGATCTGAGCGGGGGCAGCAGTGAAGCAGCTTTACTACTGATGCTGCTCCATGAAACTGGCTGTGGAAGCAGGTGGTGTGAGGAGATGACTGATGGAGGATGTGGAGGCAGGAGGGAGATGACAGCAGCAGCAGGTGTAACATGTTTGTAAAAGGCCATTTTCATCCATTTCATCCATCCAAGAGAAATAAAAAAAAAAGTCCTTTTCTGACTTCAAGTTGCAGCTTTTTGTTTTGATGTTGCTTCACAGAATCTTATACTAGAATAAAAATGATTCCAGTATAAAACAATAATATGAAAATACAGTTGCTTTTTGTCTTTGTACTTTAGTGACTTTGTGTGCTGCACTTTAAAGCCAAATTTAAGCTATTTTCTTCTTTTTAAAATTTCATTTTAAGTTAAAGGAAAAACGCCCTGCATTTCATTTAATTTTGTTCATTTTAAAATAAAAATCAAATAAATTCTGCCTTTTTGTTTTTTAATCCTGACATCTGAACGGAAAAGCCAACTTCTGAAACATAAACTGAGCAGGAAGTTATCGTTCATGACGTATTTGGGGTTTATGCAAACTTTGTAAACCTGTTTGGGGTGATACTGACCGGTAGGTGGCGGTAGTACGCTGTAGCTGAGCCAAAACCGAAGAAGAAGAGGAGTCACGTGGTTCCGACTCCTGTCATCCACCTGAGCAGATAAAGCGAAGGTTAAACCAGTTCTCTGGGGTTCTGAGAGGTCTGGACTGAGTCCAGAGCTGAGGAAATGGGTCGGAAAGTGAGCGTAGCGACCTGCTGCCTGAACCAGTGGGCTCTGGACTTTGAGGGGAACTCTGAGAGGATCCTGAGGAGTAAGTGGGAAACTACAGAGCCGCAGCTTTCCCTCTCTGTTCTACACAGATTTAAGAAGTCTAGAGGAAAACAATCAAGTTCGCTTTATTTTCACAGCCGATTCATTAGATCTAGAATCCAGCAAATACCGACAAGAAGTTCTGAAATACTGTAGATCCTAATGATCAGGCAAAGGCTAGTTTAAACACGTATATCACATGGTTCGCACCATTTACTGTCCGGGTGACCTGGCGGAGAGCCGGGTGGGCGGTGTTTTCTCTCCATTTAAACCGCCCATCAGCAGGATGAACCGCTCAGATCATGGTTAGAGGCAGTGTGCAGACTAAGAAAATGTTCCAGCCTGATAAATAATGTTGATCTGAGGCTCTTTATTTGTTCGGTTGACTTCACATTAAGATGATTCCTCTAAAAACTTCTGCTGATTTTATGATTCTTTCTATTCTGTTCCAGTCCAACTAACAGTTCTTACATGTTCAGAGACCTCCATTTGAAACTGATGCACTTTTCAGACTACAACCTAAAAAAGGATTGCGTACAAAATTATGGCTTTGTTATTAACTTTATGTTATTTTATAATAAATTTCGCCCTGAAAGATCCATGCCTCTTGTTTTGGTAAAGTTTCTTTCCACCGGCAGACGCTTTCCTCTCTATTTAAACGGCAAGCTCCTCCTCCGCGGCTCGTCACCGCCCGGGTGACCGTAAAGGAGCGGACCCACATTTTATACCACTACAAAATAAAGTTAGGACTCTGTAAAATATAAATAAAAAACAATCAACTCGGATTTTATTCCTAGTAGAAGATAAACAACATCTCAGATGATGAAACTGAGACATTTTACATTTGATGGAAAATATGAGCTGATAATGAATCTTAAACCCGGATGACAACATCATCCAGTTTTGGCCTGACACAGGTGTGCAAGTGTTGATGCATATATTTGTCAACATGCACAGATATAAAAACAGTTATCGTTAACACTTTCATGAGTAGCGGACACCTGTTTAAAGGCTGTTTTCTAGGACAGTGTCTCACATGGGGTACGTGGAGACACTCTAGGGGGTGTGGAAGAAAAGAATAAAAAAAGAGCAGAACTTGTTCCAAATATGTACATAAAATAAAAAAAACAACAAAATTTGTAAAAAAAAACAAAAAAAAAAAAAAACAGTTTATATAGATTAAAAAAATAAAACAAATATAACGTATATAATAAAATGTAAAATAAATCTAATTCATATTGAGTTTATACAATGATTTAAAAACCATATAAAATTAATAAAAAATTACAGATAAATTTTAAATAAAAATATAGTTTATTTAAAAATAATTATATATATAAAAAGATGTTTTCGTTTTTCTATAAAATATACAGAATAAAAGTGGCGCTGGCGCGGCGTACTGTTGTGGCGCTGGTGCGGCGTACTGTTGTGGCACTGTTGTGGCACTGTTGTGGCACTGGTGCGGCGTACTGTTGTGGCACTGTTGTGGCACTGGTGCGGCGTACTGTTGTGGCACTGGCGCGGCGTACTGTTGTGGCGCTGGTGCGGCGTACTGTTGTGGCACTGTTGTGGCACTGTTGTGGCACTGGTGCGGCGTACTGTTGTGGCACTGTTGTGGCACTGGTGCGGCGTACTGTTGTGGCACTGGTGCGGCGTACTGTTGTGGCACTGGTGCGGCGTACTGTTGTGGCACTGGTGCGGCGTACTGTTGTGGCACTGGCGCGGCGTACTGTTGTGGCACTGGTGCGGCGTACTGTTGTGGCACTGTTGTGGCACTGGTGCGGCGTACTGTTGTGGCACTGGCGCGGCTCACTGCAGACCAGACTGAGCTGAATGTGGGCCTGGAACTCAGATGTAAACCGAGCCTCCTGGGTTAGGGAGTCCTGGGCTGAAGGATCATTCTACAGGGGAGCACTGCTACTATATTCAAGGCGGAGTATGGTACATGCGTGGACATTAGCGCACAAACTCTTACCGTATAATAAGTAATTATGTATACAAACAGTTTAAAAAGTTTGTCTCTGTTATAAGTAGGACAATTAATGTTATATTCTTACAGAGAATACAGATTATAAAATGACAGAATAATATTTTATAAATATCTTATAGAGTAGATAAAAGATAAAATAAAAAGTCAAACGATAAAAATAAAGCCTGTACATGTCTGCATAGGTAAAAAAGTGTTTTAATGCTTAAACCATGCTGGCTGTACGATCCGCTGTGTGTGCTTCTCTGCAGGTATCGAGCTAGCCAAGGCTAATGGAGCTAGATACAGACTGGGTCCAGAGCTGGAGATCTGGTATGAAAACCGTCTGTTTGGCTCAGATCTTCCTCCGGTTTCAGCTGGATTTCACTCAAGTGAAATTTCTGCTCTGTTCTCCTTCATTTAACAGCGGTTACGGCTGTGCAGACCACTTCTACGAGTCGGACACTTTGCTCCACAGCTTCCAGGTCTTGATGACCCTCCTGGAGTCCCCGGTCACCCAGGACATCATCTGTGATGTAGGGATGTAGGTGTCATCCTGGTGGAAGCCTCCAGCCTCCAGCCAGGCTGTGTCTTCGTTAAAGACATTTGAACGTTTAAAAGTTTTCTTCTCATTTGTTTATTTATTCATAGTATTTTTTTATTCGTTTTTTAAACTTTTATTGTATTTGGTTTTCATTATTATTTTATTTATTTTTCAATTAATATGATTTTGTTTATTTTGTTTTTTTAAATTTTATTTATTTATTTGTTTGTTTGAGGGAAAGTTTTGTTCTCCAACCGTGAATCAGGAGAAGTTGCAGCGTGTTTAGACGTTTTCTCAGTATTAACATGATGAATGTGTCATGTGACCCGTGTTTGCTGTTTTCTTCAGGCCCATCATGCACCACAACGTGCGCTACAACTGTCGGGTCCTGTTCCTGAACAGGTGTGTTGACGCGCCGGTCCGCCGGAGTCTTTTTCTACATCTGTGGACCAGATAAATGTGTCTGATGAGGATTTGTTTGTGTCCATCCTCTAGAAAGATCCTGCTGATCAGGCCGAAGATGCTGATGGCCAACCACGGGATCTACAGAGAGATGCGCTGGTTCTCTCCCTGGAACCAGTTCAGGTTGTTACAGATCTGATTTTCACACATCCAGGTGATCCCACTCCAACCATGTGGGACAACACGTGTCTTCATCCAGCTGGAATCAGACAGACATCCTGGTTTCTGAACTCTCCCAGGGAGGTGAAGACGCCGAGAACTTCATGTCCACCAGGGAGACGCATCTGAACAAACTGAATCTACGTAATGGGAGAAACTTCTGAGGCGTGTTACGACTAAAATAGATCCAGTATTCTTTGTAGATTTCAATAACGTCAACAAGTTATCTGAGACCTGGACTTCAAGAAGATTTAGAGTAACTCCAAACACTAAAACCGTCTTTATTCACTTCATCTGGACAGATGGACAGTTTTCTGTCCTCGCTGGTTTTTGTCTCAGAGTTTCAGGCATTGATGGAAAGTTAGGTTTGAAGACGTGACCTAACAGCTGAGTGTCACGTGATGCTTACATGACTGTAGGGCTGAAGGAGAAACGCGGTAAAAGGTTGCAGGTACCTGGATCAGACGCCGTGCAACATGACAATGAATCCTTCTCTTTGCCATTTGTAATGTTTTAAATTGTGATTTTAGTTTCAAAATAGTGTCTAAAAAGGTTTTCCAGAAAGGAAAAGAACAGGTTTGTTCTTCAGAACAGGGTTACTTAATGAAGACGTGTCTAAAGTGATTTCATTTCACTTCGTTTCTTTAAGGCAGGTGGAAGATTATTTCCTACCCAGGATGATCCAGGAGGTCACAGGACAGGTAAAAAACACACCTTTATGGGAAGAGATGTTATTAAAAACAGTTTTCTGATGAATTCTCCTGAATGAAACGTCCTCAGGAGACCGTCCCATTTGGTGACGGTGTTCTGTCCACGAAGGACACCTGCATCGGGACGGAGATCTGCGCTGAGCTCTGGAACCCCAGCAGGTGCCGTTCACTCATACATGTTATTGCTATGGCCGTCACAAAGAACGCGTTAATGGCCTTTTTTAATTATGTAATTAATTGTGTTAAAGTTTTTAACACATGCGGGGCATGGCGCGCCCCATACATCCGTCATTTCTCTGACCGAAGCGATTTTTCTTTGCCATGTGCACCAGCCCCGTTCGGACTTACGTTTTATTTTTCTCAGTCCTCATATTCAGATGGGGCTGGATGGGGTTGAAATCTTTACTAACTCGTCTGCGAGCCACCACGAACTCCGTAAAGCTGACCAGAGAGTCAACCTGATCAAGACAGCCACCACAAAGGTATGCATGGACTGGAAACATTCAACACCCAAACCAGCCATCTCCATGTGTACCAGTGATGCCCAGCAGGGGGCAGCGTTGTATCACTCATGTAGGGAACAGTAACACCAGAACATCCTGTTCTTTTATATATATATATATATCTATATATATATAGATATATATATATATAAATTAGATGCCAGTTTGTATTTGATGGTATTACTGGTGTTTCAGAGTGGAGGTATCTACCTGTATGCCAACCTGAGGGGCTGTGATGGAGACCGTGTGTACTATGATGGTTGTGCCATGGTGGCCATCAATGGAGATGTTGTAGCTCAAGGAGCTCAGTTCTCCCTAAATGATGTGGTGGGTGTATGAAATACCAAAGTGAAGTGCTGCTATTGTTGGCTTGTGTTTGCCAGAGGAACTGATGTGGTTTATGTGTGCCGTAGGAAGTGATTACAGCCACTCTGGATCTGGAGGATGTGCGCAGTTACAGAGGAGAAGTGTGCCAGCCACACATGGTGAGAAAACTACACTTCCCAAACCTTTGTCACGCGTCAAGCCCACATCACCAGGTTGTGTCAGGTTAACTGAAGGCTAATTAAATTAAAACTGTCAACACAGGAAACTTATCTGCTAAACATCAGCATACAAACAAGTTGCAGAGCAAATATAAGCATTACTTTGTACCTGCTGCTCTGACTCTGTTTATACTGAAGAATACCGCTGGAGCTGACCAGAGTCTCCAGTTTTCTAATCTGGACTCCAGTTAATGAACCAGAGTGGAGGTTTGGGTTCAAGCTTCTCTGACCAAATGTTCAGTACCCAAATCTTTAAGGGGAAGAGCTTTTATATAGAGTTCTTCTTTGTCTCCATCCAGTCCCGTACAAATAAACTCATCCACTTATCGGCTCCATCTGCTCAACTTCCTGTTGACACTTACATCTAACCAGAAAATCACACGCCAGCATGTAAGGCAAGGCAAGGCAGTTTATTTGTACAGCACATTTCATTTAAAGGACAATTCAAAGTGCTTTACATAAAACAAAGACATTACAGATGTTTAGAAATAGTAAAAGGCATCAACACATAATCACAATAAAATAATAAATTACATTAAAATTATTAAAAGCAAGAAAAGTTAAAAAAGTTACCGTGCAAATTTCATGCATACACATGAGAAAAAAATGTTTTTAACCTGGATTTAAAAATGTCTACATTTGGGGAAAGTTTAATCTCCACTGGCAGTTTGTTCCATTTGTTTGCAGCATAACAGCTAAATGCTGCTTCTCCATGTTTAGTCTGGACTCTGGCCTGGACTAGTTGACCAGAGTCTTTGGATCTAAGAGCTCTGCTAGGTTTATATTCTCTGAACATATCACAGATGTATTCTGGGCCTAAACCATTCTGGGATTTGTAAACAAGCAGAAGGGTTTTAAAATCTATTCTGTGACTGACTGGAAACCAGTATAAACTGGAAACCAGTGTAGAGATTTCAAAACTGGTGTGATGTGTTCAGATCTCTTAGTCCTGGTTAAAACTCTAGCAGCAGCATCTGGATGAGCTGCAGATGTTTAATGCTCTTTTTAGGAAGTCCTGTTAAAAGACCATTACAGTGATCCAGCCTACTGGAGGTGAATGCATGGATGAGTTTCTCTTGGTCTTTCTGGGAAACTAAACTTTTAATTCTGTTGATGTTTCTGAGCTGTTAAAAAGCTTCTTAGTGAAGCTTTGATGTGGCTGCTGAAAGTCAGGTCTGAGTCTATCAACACTCCAAGGTTACCAACTTGGTTGGTGATTTTAAGAGCCCGAGTCTCCAGGTGTTTACCAATGCTGACCCTCTTCTCTTTCTACCAAACAGAATAATCTCAGTTTTGTCTTCATTTAATTGTAGAAAATTCTCCTTCATCCAGGTGTTTATTTGCTCCAGACACTGACACATTAAGTCTATTGGACTGCAGTCATCTGGTGACAGAGACACATAAAGTTGTGTATCATCTGCATAACTTTGATAACTAATGCTATAGTTCTGTAATATTTGACCCAAAGGGAGCAGATACAAGTTGAACAGAAGAGGTCCAAGGACTGACCCCTGGGGGACTCCACAAGTCATGGCCACTCGCTCGGATTCATAGCTGCCGATCGGAACAAAATAACTCCGGCCTTCTAAACAGGACCTGAACCAGTTAAGGACCGCTCCAGAAAGTCCAACCCAGTTTTCCAGCCTGTGCAACAGGATTCTGTGATCTACAGTATCAAACGCAGCACTGAGATCCAACAGAACCAGGACTGATACTAGACCAGAACCAGGACTGATACTTGACCAGAATCGGTATTCAACCTAATGTCATTTAACACTTTGACCAGAGCTGTTTCAGTGCTGTGATGAGGTCGGAAGCCGGACTGAAAGTTATCAAGATTTCCACTTTCATTTAAAAAGTCATGAAGCTGGTGAAATACAACTTTTTCAATAATCTTGGAAATAAAAGAGGTTAGAGACGGTCTATAGTGGTTCATTATAGAGGCGTCTAGAGTCCTTTTCTTTAGGAGTGGCTTAATAGCAGCGATCTTTAGTGACTTGGGAAAAATGCCTGATGCCAGTGAGCTGTTAACTATCAGTAGGAGATCACTTTCTACTGAGGTAAAAACTGGTTTTAAAAAGTCGGATGGTATCATGTCCAGAGTGCATGTTATTGATTTCAGATGCCAAACTGTTTCTTGTAGGACTTTTAAATTCACCATTTTAAATTGTGATATAATATCAGAATTGTTTCCGGGTTTTAGACACAGACTACTTTTCTTGTGTGACTGTGTGGAATTAATATTTTGCCTAATTGTTTTAATTTTTTGGCTAAAAAAGTTTGCAAATTGGTTTTATTTCTCAGTGGAAAGGAGCTCTGGGCTTATCTGTACAGGAGGATTAGTAAGTTTTTCAATCATAGCAAACAGAGAATTGTTGACATTCCTGTTAATCATTTCAGATAAATGCAGCTCTCTGGCCTTCACAGCTCATTGTTATAGTTACTGAGGCTTTGTTTGTACAGCTCATAGTAAATTTGAAGTTTAATTTTCCACCATTTCCGCTCAGTTTTTCTGCTTTCTCTTTTTAGGCTGGTAACCACAGTGGTGTTTCTCCATGGTGTTTTCTGTTTGATCAAGCTGCTCTTGATTCTCATTGGTGCAACAGCATCCATTACATTCAAGATTTTCAGATTGAAATGATCCAGAAGTCCATCAACTGACTCTGCACTGGTTGTTGGTAACATAGCTATGGCCTCCACAAACTTAGCACTTGTTCTTTCATTAATGTGCCTCTTCCTAACCGAGGAGCAGGTTGGTTGGACATTCTGAGTGATCAGTAAATCAAACAAAATACAAAAATGGTCAGACAAGGCCAAGTCAGTGACAGCTACAGAAAAAATTTCCACACCCTTTGAAAGAACCAGGTCCAGAATGTGACCTCGAATGTGGGTCTGTTCTTTTACATGTTGCCACAAACCAAACATCCAATATGGAAGAAAATTCCTTGACATTACCATCCGTCATGTTATCTATGTGAATGTTAAAATCTCCAGTTAAGATGTAGGCATGTAGACGTGGTGGAGACGACTTGCAGAAGTTCAAACTGAGTATCAGAATGAGGAAGACAGGGGATTTAGGAGACTTTGAACGTGGCATAGTTGTTGGTTATTTACTGGGATTTTCACCCACAACCATCTCCAGGGTTTCCAGAGAATGGTCTGAAGAAGAGAAAATATCAGTCTTCTGATGCTACTTCCAGTAGGATAATGTATCATGTCACAAAGCTCAGATCACCTCCACCTGCTTTCAAGAACATGACAAGAGTTCACTGGACATCCTTGGCTCTGAAGATGCTCTGATGAAGGCTTTTTAAGCATTTTTACAGGTGCTCATCATAAAATTAGAATATCATGAAAAAGCTGATTTATTTCAGTAATTACATTGAAAAAATGAAACTTGAATAATGTAGACATTCATTCCTCACAGACTGACATATTCAAATGTTTATTTCTTTTAATTTTGATGATTATAACTGAAAACTAATGAAAACCCCAAATTGAGTATCTCAGAAAATTAGAATATTGTGGAAAGGTTCAATATTGAAGACACCTGGTGCCACACTCTAATCAGCTAATTAACTCAAAACACCTGCAAAGGCCTTTAAATGGTCTCTCAGTCTAGTTCTGTTGGCTACACAATCATGGGGAAGACTGCTGACCTGACAGTTGTCCAAAAGACGACCATCGACACCTTGAACAAGGAGGGAAGACACTGTATATTAGTGGTGTGAATCAAATAAATGACTCATATGTGAGGATCTCCTCCAGCTGGGTGCTGAGATGTGCTACCCTCCATCAATCCACTCCATCGTTATCAAGTTGAAGATATAATGGTGGAGTAATGTTTTTCTTATTACTCCAATGTCCTTTCTAAAAGGGGGCCCAGCCTGGTACTAGCACAGTGTACATAATAAAGGTGACAGTGCATCATCATCATGCCTTCATCTCATCCAGACTGGATTACTGTAATTCCCTCTTCACATGTTTAAACAAAAAATCGCTTGACCGTCTCCAGTTGGTTCAGAACGCTGCTGCAAGGCTGATAACTAAATCCCCTAAATTCACCCATGTCACTCCTTTACTAAGCCAGCTGCACTGGCTGCCCATTTATTACAGGGTGCATTTTAAAATTCTGGTGTTTACATATCAAGCCCTACATGACCAGGCACCTGAATACATCAGGGATCTCCTAAAGCTCTACATGCCCAGCAGGTCCCTGAGGTCGAGTCATCAGGATCTGCTGGTTGTTAAACCAACACGGCTGAGGACTAAGGGTGACAGAGCCTTTGCAGCAGTGGCTCCTGTCCTCTGGAACTCCCTTCCTCTAGGCCTGAAATCTGTGGACTCCATGATCTCTTTTAAAAAGCAGCTAAAAACACATCTTTTTAAACTTGCTTTTACTTAGTTTTATTTGTTTTTATTATCTCTGTATTACTGTTATTTGGTGTTTTATCTTGTTGTTAAACACTTTGTGATTTTATCTTGAAAGGTGCTATATAAATAAACATTTACTTACTTACTTTACTCATCATTTCATACACTGTAAATTAAACACACTTTGGTGTGTTACTGTAAATGTAACACCCCCATTTATCTGCATTCTATGCAGCTGGCTTACATTATACTAGTTTCACTTCATGTGGTTTTAACCATAATGGGGTAGCAAAATTAGAAAAATGGTTTAGTGTTTATCTCCAGTTTTTAATATGCAGTGTCATGTGTGCGTGAGGCATACTGAACTTATATTTGAACATAAGAAAAAACATCAGCAGACCAGACTTGTTACGTTAGTGAACCTAAAAGATGGGTATGGGTAGAATGGGTAGAATATGGGTAGATGGGTAGAAGGCAGGGTAAGGGCTCATGGCGGGGTATGCGTTCATGGCGGGACAGGGTATGGGTTCATTGCGGAGCCGGGTATGGGTTTATGGCGGGGTATTCGTTCATGGCAGGGTGGGGTATGAGTTAATGGCGGGGTAGGGTATTCATTCATGGCAGGGTGGGGGTATGCATTCATTGCGGGCGGGTAGGGTATGGAGTCGGGGTATGCGTTCATGGCGGGGTGTGGTATGGGTGGGGGGCAGGATATGTGTTCATGGCAGGGTGGGGTATGGGTTCAGGGCGGGGTATGGGTTCAGGGCGGGGTATGCGTTAATGGCGGGGCAGGTATGGGTTCGGGGCGGGGCGGGGTATGCGTCCATGGCGGGGTGTGGTATGGGTTTATGGGGGGTTAGGGTATGGGTTCATGGCGGGGTGGGGTATGCGTTCATGGCGGGTTAGGGTATGGGTTCATGGGGGGTTAGGGTATGGGTTCATGGCGGGGTATGCGTTCATGGCGGGTTAGGGTATGGGTTCATGGCGGGGTATGCGTTCATGGCGGGGTGGGGTATGTGTTCATGGCAGGGTGTGGTATGGGTTCGGGGCCGGGTATGCGTTCATGGCGGGTTAGGGTATGGGTTCATGGCGGGGTATGGGTTCATGGCGGGTTAGGGTATGGGTTCATGGCGGGGTATGGGTTCATGGCGGGGTATGCGTTCATGGCGGGGTGGGGTATGTGTTCATGGCAGGGTGTGGTATGGGTTCGGGGCGGGGTATGCGTTCATGGAGGGGTAGGGTATGCGTTCATGGCGGGGCGGGTATGGGTTCAGGGCGGCGCGGGGTATGCGTCCATGGCGGGGCGGGGTATGCGTTCATGGCGGGGCGGGGTATGCGTTCCTGGCGGGTTCATGGCGGGGCAGGGTATGCGTTCATGGTGGGGCGGGGTATGCGTTCATGGCGGGGTAGGGTATGGGTTCGGGGCGAGGTGAGTTCAGACTCATACCAACATTGTAATTGCTAAATTAGGTTCATGTCACACTTTTCTCTTATTTCCTGCTGATGAATAAATGGAGAAGACTGATTATTTATTTTGTATTTTATTTTGAACCAAAATTTCAAACAAACAAAAGAAAACGAAAAGAAATTTAATACACAAAATCAAAGCTTTCAAAGATAGAAATGGTTACAGAATTAAGTCAAATACTTAGTGCCTTGCGAAAGTATTCGGCCCCCTTGAACCTTGCAACCTTTCGCCACATTTCAGGTGTCAAACATAAAGATATAAACTTTAAATTTTTAGTCAAGAATCAACAACAAGTGGGACACAATCGTGAAGTGGAACGAAATTTATTGGATAATTTAAACTTTTATAACAAATAAAAAACTGAAAAGTGGGGCGTGCAATATTATTCGGCCCCCTTGCATTAATACTTTGTAGCGCCACCTTTTGCTCCAATTACAGCTGCAAGTCGCTTGGGGTATGTTTCTATCAGTTTTGCACATCGAGAGACTGAAATTCTTGCCCATTCTTCCTTGCAAAACAGCTCGAGCTCAGTGAGGTTGGATGGAGAGCGTTTGTGAACAGCAGTCTTCAGCTCTATCCACAGATTCTCGATTGGATTCAGGTCTGGACTTTGACTTGGCCATTCTAACACCTGGATACGTTTCTTTGTGAACCATTCCATTGTAGATTTGGCTTTATGTTTTGGATCATTGTCCTGTTGGAAGATAAATCTCCGTCCCAGTCTCAGGTCTTGTGCAGACTCTAACAGGTTTTCTTCCAGAATGGTCCTGTATTTGGCTCCATCCATCTTCCCGTCAATTTTAACCAACCTCCCTGTCCCTGCTGAAGAAAAGCGGGCCCAAACCATGATGCTGCCACCACCATGTTTGACAGTGGGGATGGTATGTTCAGGGTGATGAGCTGTGTTGCTTTTACGCCAAACATATCGTTTTGCATTGTGGCCAAAAAGTTCGATTTTGGTTTCATCTGACCAGAGCACCTTCTTCCACATGTTTGGTGCGTCTCCCAGGTGGCTTGTGGCAAACTTTGAACGAGACTTTTTATGGATATCTTTGAGAAATGGCTTTCTTCTTGCCACTCTTCCATAAAGGCCAGATTTGTGCAGTGTACGACTGATTGTTGTCCTATGGACAGACTCTCCCACCTCAGCTGTAGATCTCTGCAGTTCCTCCAGAGTGATCATGGGCCTCTTGGCTGCATCTCTGATCAGTTTTCTCCTTGTTTGAGACGAAAGTTTGGAGGGACGGCCGGGTCTTGGTAGATTTGCAGTGGTCTGATACTCCTTCCATTTCAATATGATTGCTTGCACAGTGCTCCTTGAGATGTTTAAAGCTTGGGAAATCTTTTTGTATCCAAATCCGGCTTTAAACTTCCCCACAACAGTATCTCGGACCTGCCTGGTGTGTTCCTTGGTCTTCATGATGCTCTCTGCGATTTAAACAGAACCCTGAGACTATCACAGAGCAGGTGCATTTATACAGAGACTTGATTACACACAGGTGGATTCTATTTATCATCATCAGTCATTTAGGACAACACTGGATCATTCAGAGATCCTCACTGAACTTCTGGAGTGAGTTTGCTGCACTGAAAGTAAAGGGGCCGAATAATACTGCACGCCCCACTTTTCAGTTTTTTATTTGTTGAAAAGGTTTAAATTATCCAATAAATTTCGTTCCACTTCACGATTGTGTCCCACTTGTTGTTGATTCTTGACTAAAAATTTAAAGTTTATATCTTTATGTTTGAAGCCTGAAATGTGGCGAAAGGTTGCAAGGTTCAAGGGGGCCGAATACTTTCGCAAGGCACTGTACCTGGTCCTAAACTTTTTATCCACAGTAAGTTAAATATTGAAACTTTAACAGCACTTCATCAGGACATTTAGCACATCGCAGACCACGAGACATAATAATCATACCTAACCATGATAAATCGTTATAATAATAAAGCTTATTGATTGCTTCATATCTTTGAATTCTGTCATTTCTGTTATTAGTTTAAATCTACCTATTGTTTGAATTTGTAGCTGACTCCTTGTTAGTCATTAACTGGGTTCAGCAGAAGAAAAACTAAAAAGCAGCCACCCACCACCTGATCAGCTCTGACCCTGCAGACATGACAAGCTGCTGAGGACCGCAGATCATTTAGCAGCTAAATACAACATAATTCTCTCTGAGCTAACAGGACAACAAATGTCAGGCTGTGAGAAAATAATGTTTAAATTCTGCCTTCCTGACACCAAACAGTAGAGCTGGTGGTCATCTCCTGGTGCCTGAGTCTGGATTCTCCTTCTGTTGTAGGGGAGTGAGCACAAACCTTGTCACAGGATCAAAGTGGACTTCTCCTTGTCCACTGCTGATGATATCTACCTCCCCACCCACCAACCCATGCAGTGGCGCTTTCATACACCAGAGGAAGAGATCAGGTATTTTATAAGCTTTTCTTGTTAACAGAAACTCTTACAGCGGTTTAAAACCCGTGTTGTTCAGTTTAGGGCCGGCCTGTTGGCTGTGGGACTACCTGAGGAGGAGTGGACAGGTGAGGAGGAGCACACATAATAAAGCAGTACAGTTGTGGATGAAGTAATTTTTTATTGATCTAGTAATTTTTTATTGTATTCCAGGCCGGCTTCCTGCTTCCTCTGAGTGGCGGTGTTGATAGTTCCTCCACTGCGTGTATCGTCCATTGTATGTGCGTGCTGCTCTGCCAGACCATCCAGGACGGCGGTGCGTAGGATTCAGCCCGATTTAACTAGGAACACACTAATTCCTTCGGAGGAAATAATAATTCAGTAATTCTGAATGCAGACAAAAACTGTCAGATGTTATTCTTGTGACTGACAACACGCCTATTGTCCAAAAGCTGTTAATGAATGACCATGAGTACCACATCATCAGGATTTATTCTAACATGTAACATATCTGCATTAACCTGCCTCTGAAGGCAGTCCCCTTATAAACCAACAACACTCTCTAGAGGAGTAAATGTTTGGACAACATGCACAAACAGAAGCATCATTTTCCACATATAGCACGGTGCTTACCATCATTCTTTTAATGGCAGCCTCAACTCTGAGAAACCATGATTTATAAAGTGTCAGTATGAGTGCTAGACCTGGACTGATCTCCTTTCTAAGGTGTATTCACTGTATATGTGCAGCAGCCAGAGCTGCAGAGACGGCTCTGAAGACGATGTGAGGAGTGAGAAATGACTTTTGTTTGTGGCTAAATGTGCATGTCTGACCAGTTTCTCAGTGACTGAGATTTATCAAATAAAGGCAGTTATGCACATAGCTTCATAGAGTTCATGGAGATTAGAAATCTCTTTTCAAAGGGACTCCTGGCCAAGATGGCAACAATGGAAAATCCTCGATAAAAAAATAGTTATGTAAAACAAAGGAAGCACAAATCACAGTAAAACAAGACTGCTGTTCATGCATCTCAGTGGAAACTGAGATTCCTTCTTCACTGCATTCTTAATCATACTCTAAGTCATCAAATTGATATAAGAGAGTTTAACTTTAGAGTTTTCTGCTGATTATTCCATGGTTGTGGTGCATGGGAGGCAAACACAGTTTTACCAAAGTCTGTCAAAGCCTGGAGAACATTCAATAGCAACCAGATGGAAACTACTAGAGCTGACAGGGAGAAGGATCCTGAGGTTTTGTTTGGAAGTTTATCCAGCTTTATAGATGAACATATACCATTGTTGTTGTCTACAAATGGTCAATGATGTCCGGCCAACTGGATCATAGAGAATGCGATAGTGAGGGAGAGATGTTGCATTTGAAGTGAAACATGGACAAGTGTGATTAACTGAGTGGAGGAGGCTGCTTGCTTTTACAGAACATCACCGTAATCAGTCACAGATAGAAAGGTGTGAAACAGGATTGATATCTAGAATAAAAAACTATTCACTTTTAGTTTTATAACTAAATAAGGAATATGGAATGATGAAAGATTTTCATCAATCCATATTCCCAAACGTTTATTGGACACTTTTTCAATCACATCAGACGTAAAAGTTTGTAGATCATCAAAGTTTGCCAAACGAAAAAGTTCTTTGTAAAAACTGAAATTCAGTCAGAAGTTTTTCCATCGCCTGTACTAGGAACCTGGATTAACATACCCGAGATATCTCTCCGTTACCTGGTTACCCACGTTACCATCCTGATGAGCGGTACTCTGAAGCTGGTTATCAACCCAGTAGTTCAACCCAGAGTTTTCCATGTTTGCAGCGGTTGACCAAACGTGTTTGTTTAGTTTTCAATATTTCAGAACATACAACAAACAATGCGAGAAAAAGTAAGGAGTCATTCAGTAAAGTCAAGTCAGGGCAGGGCGATCACATTCAATACAAGATCATTTCTTGTATACAAATACACAGTTTTTGGCACAGATTTGACGTCACTCCCGTAATGACTGAAAGCGTATTTAGCGCTTCTGCCCAAAAGGTTTGTATTTGAGGGCCAGTCCCATAGACAGTAGATTAAAGTACCTTTAGCTCCACATTTCATGCATACATCGGAGGTAATAAGATTAAGATTGTTCAACAAGGAAGGAGTCATGTAGGTTCTCATTTGAAGTGAGAGTTAATATACTGTTTCTGGGCTTCTTTGCCAGTCCTCCACAGAGATTTGACTATTTAGGTCTTTACAACATGCTTCCTTTTCTTTTCTGAGGAGGCTTAGGAGCTGTCTCTAATTGTGTCATAAAAATGGGATATCAAGCCCGTCTTTCTCTGGAAATTTATTGCTATTTCTTCCGAAGTGGTGACGTTTGGAAGGTTTAAAGATTCTTGCCTTTTGAAGATAAAACTTCTATAAATCTAGAAAGATTTAAAGAAATGTTTTGATTGAATATTATATTTTTGTCTCAAATTTTCATAACACGAGTATGCTCTTAACAAATCGGTCTGCAGTTTTACGGACACCTTTTTCAGCCCTGTTTTAAATCCCAGGTCATTCTTACCGGGTGTGAAGGCACTGTTGCTCCAGATATACACACATACACATATATATGTAGTATATTTTTATGTGTTAAAAAATAATGACACGTTTATTGTTATCAATAAGCGATATTACTAAAATGTTTCCAAACCAAGGCAAAAAAAAGCTGGTCCGTTATGGCCTACATGGTGTATGTACGTCACTTGAGGTGCAGATTAATCTGTGCAAACCTACACATATTTTTCTTGTATTAGGAGTTACCACTAATGTGAAAAGTCTGCAACCAGCCCACAGTGGCAAACCGCTGAGACCGTTGAGGAAACGGTAACTACCGCTACAGAAACGGCAAGTGCCATTGTAGCGAAAGTGGCTGGCCTGGATCTTAGCGTCTCTCTCTCTCTCTCCCCGCTGCCACCCTCCCCTCGCCCTCTCTCTGCTTGTAGCTGTTGAGAACAACTGCACAAATCTGACGATACTCCATCTGCGATCGACTTGTTTTGCCTCACGTCAGGTCCCGGATGTGTGGCACAAAAGTTTGAATTTCAGATCTGAATTTGTATTTCAGATCTGAATTTGAATTTCAGATCTGAATTTGAATTTCAGATCAGAATTTGAATTTCAGATTTGAATTTGTATTTCAGATCTGAATTTGAATTTCAGATCAGAATTTGAATTTCAGATCTGAATTTGAATTTCAGATTTGAATTTGTATTTCAGATCTGAATTTGAATTTCAGATCTGAATTTGTATTTCAGATCTGAATTTGAATTTCAGATCTGAATTTGAATTTCAGATTTGAATTTGTATTTCAGATCTGAATTTGAATTTCAGATCTGAATTTGAATTTCAGATCAGAATTTGAATTTCAGATTTGAATTTGTATTTCAGATCTGTATTTGAATTTCAGATCTGAATTTGAATTTCAGATCTGAATTTGAATTTCAGATTTGAATTTGTATTTCAGATCTGAATTTGAATTTCAGATTTGAATTTGTATTTCAGATCTGAATTTGTATTTCAGATCTGAATTTGAATTTCAGATCTGAATTTGAATTTCAGATCTGAATTTGTATTTCAGATCTGAATTTGAATTTCAGATCTGAATTTGTATTTCAGATCTGAATTTGTATTTCAGATCTGAATTTGAATTTCAGATTTGAATTTGTATTTCAGAACTGAATTTGAATTTCAGATCTGAATTTGAATTTCAGATTTGAATTTGTATTTCAGATCTGAATTTGAATTTCAGATCTGAATTTGAATTTCAGATCTGAATTGGAATTTCAGATCTGAATTTGTATTTCAGATCTGAATTTGTATTTCAGATATGAATTTGAATTTCAGATCAGAATTTGAATTTCAGATTTGAATTTGTATTTCAGATCTGTATTTGAATTTCAGATCTGAATTTGAATTTCAGATCTGAATTTGAATTTCAGATTTGAATTTGTATTTCAGATCTGAATTTGTATTTCAGATCTGAATTTGAATTTCAGATCTGAATTTGAATTTCAGATCTGAATTTGTATTTCAGATCTGAATTTGAATTTCAGATCTGAATTTGTATTTCAGATCTGAATTTGAATTTCAGATCTGAATTTGAATTTCAGATCTGAAATTATATTTCAGATCTGAATTTGAATTTCAGATCTGAATTTGTATTTCAGATCTGAATTTGAATTTCAAATCTGAATTTGAATTTCAGATTTGAATTTGTATTTCAGAACTGAATTTGAATTTCAAATCTGAATTTGAATTTCAGATTTGAATTTGTATTTCAGAACTGAATTTGAATTTCAAATCTGAATTTGAATTTCAGATTTGAATTTGTATTTCAGAACTGAATTTGAATTTCAGATCTGAATTTGTATTTCAGATCTGAATTTGAATTTCAGATCTGAATTTGAATTTCAGATCTGAATTTGTATTTCAGATCTGAATTTGAATGGAGAGAACTAAAACTGAACTATGAAAATGAATTAGGTAAATAAATTTATCCAAATACAAAAGTTTCAACTTTACCAATATACACATTCAATAAACAAAGATTCAATATCAAATATGGTTATTTGGATTCAGTTTTTTAAAGCAATTATTCAAACAGGCATATTCAGATTCAAATTGAATGATTCATATTCAAAAATAAAGAATTCAGATTCGCTCCCCAGTGGCACAAAGCTTATCCCATATATTCATCACATCATTTGCATGATGTCTCTGCAGTGAAAAGGAGGAAAGAAGCTGAATTGTCAGGGTGTGAGACAGAGATCCTGATGGACCACGTTGACAAACGTAGAAATGTTTAATTGGTGGGCACGGCGTGGACATTACTGGTGTCAGAAAGGCAGAATAGTGGCAGCAGGTGGAGATGCTGTCATCACAGTGTCAGAAGGGAAGACACGCCAGAGGCATCGGATGTTGCGGCTGGACATCAGTCTGTAGGGCATCCGTCTGTCATGCGGGAGATGAAAGTTCGAATCCCACAGGGGTGAATCCCTTTGGAGAAAATCCTCTGCTAAATGACAGCAATGATGTCTGTAATTTAGTCTTTTGTTTTAATTTATAAAATAAAGATGTATAGCTACATCTGTAACTGGTAGCAGTTTATTCAGTGTTAAATAATATTTCTTTCTAGTTGCTGGGTGTTCCAGCTGGGTGGGCGGTGCTCCAGCTGGGTGGGCGGTGCAGAGGGACACTATCACTTCTATTAACCAGGTGGACAAGGAGTTGTGGAAAATAAAGACTATCTTGACAAAAATTAGAACAATAAAATCCTGTTTTTCCCCCCCGAGCGTGGCTTTTAGGAGAATTAATATGGATACGCCGGTTTTTGTTCATACACCAGCTTGATAAATGAGGCCTCTGGTGACTGTGGAGGCCATTGGAGTCCAGTGAACTCATTGTCATGTCACCAAATGTTTACTCTGATGAAGGAAACAAAACCAGAGACATTTTATCTCATCCTCTGTTCTTCTTCCACCTCTCAGACAGCCAGACACTGAACGATGTTCGTAGGGTGGTTGGAGATGACTCCTACCATCCACAGCACCCAAAGGAGCTGTGTGGTCGCATCTTCACCACCTGCTACATGGCCAGTGAAAACTCCTCTGAAGATACAAGCAACAGGGCCAGAGACCTGGCCAATCAGATTGGCAGGTAGGTTTTCTTTCATCAAAAATCTATGATCGGCTGACTTTTTAGATACTAAGTTCCCTTATCAGGACATGTTTTTAAACTGTGATGAAGGTGGTTTGTTTTATCTGTGTTTTGCAGCACACACATGAACATTAACATAGACATGGCAGTGAAAGGCATTCTTGGCATCTTCTCCATGGTAACGGGATGGTGTCCCCAGTTTCGTGCCAACGGAGGAAGCCGAAGAGAGAATCTGGCTCTGCAAAATGTGCAGGTCAGAGAGGCCTTCACGCTGCTTCTTTACATGACTTTTCAGCGCTTCCTCTCGATCACTGAAAGCTGTGGTGACAGTTTAACCACAGTATTCACACTGCTGCTTTTTATAGTTTCACAAACACTTTTCCATTCACTTCCTGTTAATGTTTGTATAGCAATAAAGATAAAAATAGCTCACATTTGAAAGTTTTTTTTGTGTGTGTGTTGTTTCCAGGCCCGGGTGAGGATGGTCTTGGCCTACCTGTTTGCTCAGCTGAGTCTGTGGACCCGCGGTAGACCTGGTGGACTACTGGTGCTGGGCTCTGCTAACGTAGATGAGAGGTATTGCTGGAGTCCACACTGTGTTCCAGATGATTCTGTATGCGGGATTAAAGCTAATGGAAAATTTAGGTTTTAGTTTTTCTAAAGGGATTTTAGGGATGCATTTCCCTTTTCTAAGGATCTTCCTGCAGATGGAAATAGGGAAATAAAGGAATGAAGACCCTGGACTTTCTGGAAAACTTAATCATCTAGGAGTGTAGGATCTTCCAGAAGCTGCAGGTGATCCTCTCCACCAGGATCCTCTCCACCAGGAACCTCTCCACCAGGCTCCTCTGGAAGCTGCATTGATAGAGGATGATAGGTGACAGAGTCTCATTTGCAGTGACTCAGAAAAACATGAAGATAATTTTTATCTAGTTGTCTTCATTGATGAATGCTGTGCTACACTGGATGGTCCAGGTGGATAGACTTCTTCATGGTCTAGATGGAAGGAGGTCTGGATGGTCCAGATGGAGCTCTAGATGGTTGGTGGATGTCCACCATGTCTCAACCAGGCTGCTACGTCAGCAGGTGGAGTGATGTTCTTGGCTGGAATTTTACTTCACCTCCGCTGATGAAAATTAGCCCTTTGGCTAAATCCGGCATATTTAGAAGTGTTCTTGTTTTATTTTTAACATGCTCTGTCTCTGGCAAATAAAGATTTAAATAAATAATGGGGACTGAGATGGTTGGACCCTTTATGGATAAACCATTTATCTCTGATAAGCTGGTCCAGTTTCTACCGGAGCATTTCTTGCCGTGGTATAAAAGGAGAAGCGTTCCTTCTGCAGTAAAGACAACGCTCCATCCCATGATGCAGGAGGACCAGCAGGATCTTTGGCTGCTATGGGTATAAAGGGCGAAAAACTCATGGTGGCACCACCATCATACCCTGACCTCCACCGCTCTGAAAACCTGTGGATCTTTCAAAGGAAGCTCTCTGAGGGTGGGGGGCAGTAGACCTCCAAATAGAAACTTTGTGAGGAAATTCTGGTCTCCTCAGGAAGATCCAGGCAGAAACTATACATGAACTTCCAGGTTCAATGATGATGTTAAGGTAATATTAGAAGAGGTCTCCATGGTAACGGGGAACTGGCTCTGGAAACATGGTTTTCATTTGTTTGTGGAAAAATGATCTATGTAATGAAACAGTTATGACAAGTGAGATCTTCAGTTCTTTACAACCTGTTTAATGTTTGGAAACCGTTCTGCAGATTAATCTGGAACTCTGGATTCATTTAAATGTTTTCATTATTGATAGTTTTGTTCAATAAAATCCAGATTATTATACAACCTGGTATATTTTTTTAAGGATTTTCACTTGTCATTCACTTCATTATTCAAAGGAAAGGAACGAAAACAGCAGATGCAGAATAAGCTGGAAAACAGTGTTGATCGATCAGATCTGTCAGTCTGACTCAGGTCTTCATAAGGATCAATGTTCTGATATACGAGAGAAATTAAATTAAATGGGCTGGTGAGCTCTTAAACTAAAGAAAAAGCACCTTTAAAACTCTCACGACTGCTTGAATAACCAAACATTTTTCTGCTCAGCCTCACAGGATATTTCACCAAATACGACTGTTCCAGCGCCGACATCAACCCCATAGGAGGAATCAGCAAGACGGACCTGAAGAGCTTCCTGCTTCACTGTGCGGAGCAGTTTCAGCTCCCGGCTCTGAGAGGGTAAGCTCAGCCGGCTGTGTGGAACATTAAAACACAGACACCAGGGTCAAAGCAGAGTTTAGTTCCAGTGTATCTGCTGTTTACTGGAGTTGGTGTGACTGGTTTTGGTTTCCTCTGCAGCATCCTGGCTGCTCCGCCCACCGCTGAGCTGGAGCCGCTGACGGATGGACAGGTGTCTCAGACGGATGAGGTCAGACCTGGATTTGCATTAAAAGGCCTTTTGCACAGTTTTCTAATGAACTATGTTTACACCAGATTATCTCACTGATGTCTGTAACTTGGAAGAGTTTTCTTCTCACATGTCAGTTTTTTCTCACACATTCAGCTTGTGGGTGTTAGTATGGTTGGACCTGCAGCTCTTAATACTAACTGTGTACATTTGATGACCAACTAATAACCAGAACACCAGTTTGATTGTTCAGAGGCAGAACAGCTGAGAGAATGAGGCGTAAACACGACATTATAACGGTTGGTTTGCTTGTTTATCAGGCCTTCAGTCTGAGTGTTGCTGTTTATGTGTGGCAGGTTAGAAAATCTTTGGAAAATGTCTGTTTCAGGGTTTTAGGTCACAGCTGGTGGAAGTTTTCACTAAAGCAGCTCAAACCAAACTTTTCATGACTCAAATAGTCTTTTTACAACTCTAACCAGCTCCAACGTTGTTGTTGTTGTTGTTGTTGTTAGCCTTCAAACTGGCTGATGTTAGATTAAAATACTCTGATATCACACCGTCTCCACCTTGCAGCTCCTTACATGAAACAAAAGCTGTTTCTTTTGCATTTTCATAAGAAATTTAAGCTAAATGTCTGAGGCTGGAATGTGAGAATCCTAAATCCCCCACATCTCAGAGATGTTCTGTATGGTTTAATAATCAAAGTTTCAGTTTAGTCTGAATTTAGCTGATGGTCATTTCTGCTTGTCAGGAGGTTAAGCCTTACAAATAATACAGTTAATTTAACCTGGTCAGCATCAGACATGATGTTTCTCAGCTGTCAGATTGGGAGGTAAAATGATGTAAAATGAATGTATGAATAGATGTAGCAGCATAAAGACCGACCAGAAGAAGAAAGCAGAATTTATTACTAACAGAACTTTGTAGAAATAACACACAGATCAACAGTGACCAAACCTTTTCTCATCTCATCGTTCTCTCAAGTCTTGGCTTTCAGGAGAAAAAATATTGTTATTGAAACAAACACACAACAGAAACTATTTCCATGTTTCCACTTTTTCCTTATTTCCAGTTATTCCTGCTACTATTTACCTGCTATCCTCACTAAACCAACTCCAGCTCAGCTGCTTTGTGGCGCCACCGTGCATCAGAAACGATTTCGTTTCAGGAGTAAATTCTTTTTTATAACAGTTTTTACATTTTCTACCATCCAAAAGAAAAGAAACTGAAAAAAACTCACATGGATGGCATCTTTGATGAAAACTACAGCCTGTTGGATGTAGAGGTCCTCATCATCTGTGAACAATGAGAGAAGAGAAACATCTGAATTCTGAACTCTGAAGACATTCACCACGGTTCTCTGGATCACCCTGGATCTGGATCTGGATCTGGATCTGCTCAGTGAACAGCTATTTGGTTAACTGACCCTGAGGAAGCTTTGTAGACTTCACAGGAAAGCTGAAGCTCCGCCCAGATAAGTACAAAGACAAACTAGTGTAGCTCAGGGGCCGTCCCCACGACGCCGTAAAACCACACAAGTATTTTAGCAAACCCCCCTTTCATGAAACCAGGGGATAGCCTCCATGAAACCGATCATGTCTGAAACCAGGTACCAAAGTGGATCGGTTTTTGACCTCCACCGTCTGTGGTACTATGAGGACAGCGTAACCGCACCACTAGAGGATATGACGTCAGTGTGATGAGCACACACCAAACACATCAACAATAATGGCGTCGGTGACCAGCTGTGTTGTGGTGCTCCAGACAGTCCTGGCTTGTGTGCAGCTTTAGCACCAAGAAGCTCTGCTGGTACAGCCCAGTGCTGCTGTACCATCACCAGCAGGAGCAGATACGTCATTATCTGCACATGCGCTACGTCTTGTTCCAGCTCTGGAGTTACTCTTTAATCATCGTAGCGTCCCCACAGCCTGGCAGAATGTACTACAGCAGCCAAGCTTTCTCTAGTTTTCACCACCTTTTTTACACCTGAACCAGCTTCGGTGCCGTGTGGTCAACCTAAGAACCAGTCAGTCCAGATCCCTCAGTCTGTTTGTCAACACCTCCGGAAACCGCTGAGCAGAATATTATTATTTTTTTTGTTTGTTTTCTTTTTTTTTTACATAAATGTATTAAACATGTGTACAGATACATCAAAGGCACAACAGAACACAGATTGAGCTAAAATAAAATGCTGAGTAGAATAGGTGACATGCGACCGCGAAATGAACAAACCAGAGAAGAAGAAGAGGATGAGGAAAAAAAAAACATAGAAGATTGAAGACGAGGACAACTGTAGAAATCGTGTGAGCTTTTGAAGAAGGTGTGTTGAAGAAGGTGTGTTGGGCGGTGAGAAAAAGTTTTACAGCGATGCATTACGCTGCCAAGCGGTGTCTGAAACTGGCGTCAGATCGCGGAGCGAACGCTGGACTCAGCACTGCCCCCTGGTGGAGGAATTGACTCAACAACCATGGCAACCAAGCTGCAATGTTAGCCCCCCTTCCCACCCCATCTGGTTAGTGACAGTCCATGCAGCAGCAGCAGTAGTTAAAGATGAGAATAAGATGTACAAATAAAAGTACACTAGCGGCAAAGTAGAGAAGTAACTGCACATGGTGTTGAAGGGTACAGTATAGGGGAATGTACCAAGATAGAGAAGATGGCCTTAAAAGTGCAGCTCATGTTATCAGAGGAAGGTGGTGAATAGTCAGATAGAAAATTTCCTTCCTCCCTTGCTTCGTTATAATAAAAGTTGATCTTCTTAAAGCTGTGACCACATTTCACGGCTAAGTTTCCGTCAAACTGACAGTTAACCTGTGGTTTGGAGGGCTGTGGCTGCAGTTTACCAGCATCCTCCAGACGCCTCTGAACCCACCACGCAGCAATTGTGAAAGCGTAACAGAAAGCAACTTCTAGCTGAAGGATGAGATCCATCCAGACTAAATCAGCTCATTACTGCATTTCTTTGGGTCCAGCAGATCTCTGCGTTCCGCTGCTCTTAGTGGCAGCTTTGCTCTGCCAGAGAAAAGCCAGTGTAAAGATCTGCTTTGTTAGAGTGAAAGAAAGTCGTACCAGGGCTGCAACAACACACTGATCTACGTCACCAGCACTAATTCAACAGAAACTCTGGATCAGTCATGGATGCAGTAATCATCTGTCAGCTGTTCTCTTTCTGCTAACAACCTAAACTTGTTTGTAATCTGATGAGGAAAATGTGGATATCCAACGGTGTGAAACTCTGAAGTCAGACTGTGTGGCCTTTATTATCAGCACTGACTAGTACAATATTTTGTATGAGACTGTAAATGGGAGTATTCTTTTCTAGATCATTCTTTCAGTTTTCTTTGCCATGACACGACCATTTTAAAGGTGCAAACGTGCAACCAAAGGTCAGTAGCAGCAAAGATTTTGTAAACAATTAAAAACAGTTTCTGTTGGTGTCTATTCTCCATACTTAAATAACTTGTATGTTTTTATTCTGGAGCACCGCTGGGGATAGATGCTCCTTAAAAGGACCATAGAAGAAGACAGTACACATGTTGTACGCAGTGATGAAGTACTGTAGGCAGGTTTATTTGTACATCACTTTTGATGCACAATACAGTGCAAAGTGCTTTACATAAAACATTAAAGGTGTTGGAGCGGTGTGCACAAGAAGCATTAAAACATACTGTACATAAAAGAATAGAAGGAGGAACTATCATATTAAAGCACTGCAAAATCTGAATAAAATGATGTAAAGTAATTTAATAAAATGATTAAAAGCAGCAGCACATAAATGCTGCTTCTCCATGTTTAGTCTGGCCTCTCAAGACTCAGTGTATAAGATCCACAGGCTACCTGGCTGGACTCGGCTCTGTTCTGCTGTGTCACTGTCCAGTGCACCAACCTTTCAGAACTTTCTACTTAGTCATGGGACTAAATCATATTTCCATCTGCAGCGTTAGCGGCCTTACTGCCAAGACTTTACCCCAGATCGGGTTGTTTGACCAGAGCAGTGCCACTGCCCCTCTCTAGGAACTGCTATGGACAAAGATGGAAGCAAAGCCTGGTTCAGGACTATACCATCACCAGGACTCTTTTAAACCACAGCCTCCTCCAACCGCTGCTGATTGCTTTTAACCCTTTCCCTGCATAAAGTAAATAAACCATCAAATCAAAGTCGTGTCTGAATCTGTCTTTCTCCACAGAACCTATCAGAACCACGTCTTTGACTGTGTGGATTGATGTATGATGTCATTTATTTTTACTCAGAACCACTGACAAACCCGTCTACCAGTGACGTCTGACTCCAGTGTCTTCCATCTTTTCCAGTTTTACCTGAGGATGAGGAGGGTGCTGATCTTAGTTTGAGACATTGTTGGTTCTACATGTTAGCAGCTAAAGTGGAGCAGCAGATTTGATCTTCAGTAACTAGTAGTTTGGTCCACGTCTAATGTCGTGCAGCACCACCTCCCTAATGCTGTATTCATATGACAGCAAAAATAAAAGCAGTTTTCTGTAAGAACTAGTACACCACCCAGGATCCAGCTCATCCGGTGGCAGACCTGGCAAAGGTCTGCTGAAACACGGAAACTCATCCGGTATGATTCTGCTCTGGTTTCTGGCGTTGGTGCTTCTCTTATTTAGTCTGTGTCAGTCAGATAAAAAGTTCTTGAACTGCTTCTTTAGTTTATTTGAGCACTTTTCTCTCATTTCTCTGTCTGAACACCTCTCCTTCCTCCACAGGCCGACATGGGGATGACCTACTCTGAGTTATCAGTGATTGGACGGCTGAGGAAGATTTCTAAGTGTGGTCCCTTCAGCATGTTCTGTAAACTCATCCACATGTGGAAGGACATTCTCTCACCCACAGAGGTCAGTCAGTCCTTCACACCGAGGAGAAAAGATGAGAGTTGGTAATTAATTGATGCTGCTGAGGCCATGTGGGCGTAGTTTTTGTGCCATTTAGAAAGTCAGATAAAAGCAGGGGTTAAATTAGGATGGGAGGGGTGGTCATGAATAGTACTGCAATTTACAGACTACAGTAAAAAAAATCTCATGTAGTTTGGAAGAAGATGCTGTAGCCTTTTACTCCATGCTACAACACCTGTTTAACTTACCCTACTAAAAAAACGAACAGAAATCTGCAGTAAAAACAGCTCAGTGTGATCCAACACATTCAACAACATTCAAGTTCATTTCCCTCGAGCTTTAGTCATAAGAGATTCACAATGTGTGATTAATATGCAATATAATACACATAAACCGCAGTCGGCTCTATGGTGACACAATTCCTGAGGAGTCGGAGTAATGCTGAACGGATTTGTGGTTTTCTGTTCTCATAAATACATACAAATAATATAAACATGTTTTACATATAACTAGCCATGGTTATGATGGGGGCGGGGTCTGCACTTATCGGGTTAACATCTTCATCCTCCAGAATAGTCATCTTTGCTTTACCGTTCAGTCTAGCATGTAAATCAAATCAAACTTTATTTACAAGGCACGATTCATGCATACCAGCAGCACCAAGTGCTGCTATGCTAGCAGCAACAAATGTTGACACTCTTACATTTACTTATGATCAAAAGATGCATGCAGTCATAAAGTGGTCGTTATATAGGTTTAATTCTGATCAGAATGGCAGCAGTCAGTAGGAGGCGCGCAGCAGTGTTTCACAGATCCTACGGCATGCTCACCTTAGTTTTATAAAGTTAGGTCTTATGTGTCCCTGACTATCACACACATCACACACCATCCAGGCTTTCATAGCACCGAGGTCAGAGTCGAGACGCTGCAGAGCCACCGTAGGACCTCGTGTTCCTAAGCAGATATGATGCGTCCATAATGTCAGAATAAATATAAAAAAATCTTAATTCCATCACAATATCAGTGGTAGACCCTTTAAACCATCCATCCATCCGTCCAACCGTCCATCCGTTCGTCCATTCATCCATCCATCCATCTGTCCATCCATCCATTCGTCCATCCCTCCATCCATCTGTCCATCCATCCATTCGTCCATCCCTCCATCCATTAATCCATCCATCCATTCATCCATCCCTCCATCCGTCCAACCGTCCATCCGTTCGTCCATCCATCCATCCATCCATCTGTCCATCCATCCATTCGTCCATCCCTCCCTCCATCCATCCATCCGTCCCTCCATCCATCCATCCATCCATCCAACCGTCCATCCGTTCGTCCATTCATCCATCCATCCATCTGTCCATCCATCCATTCGTCCATCCCTCCATCCATTAATCCATCCATCCATCCCTCCATCCGTCCAACCGTCCATCCGTTCGTCCATCCATCCATCCATCCATCCATTCGTCCATCCCTCCCTCCATCCATCCATCCGTCCCTCCATCCATCCATCCATCCATCCAACCGTCCTTCCGTTCGTCCATCCATCCATCCATCCATCTGTCCATCCATCCATTCGTCCATCCCTCCATCCATCCATCCATCCGTCCGTCCATCCATCCATCCAACCATCCATCCGTTCGTCCATCCATCCATCCATCCATCCAGCCATCTATCTATACTGCTTCATCCAGTTCAGGGTTGCAGGGAAGCTGGAGTCTATCCCAGCAAATAGCAGATGAGAGGCAGGTGCACCTGGACAGGTTACCGGTCCATCACAGGCCCACTTTAAAACCATATGTGTGCTAAATAGTTCAGTTATAACTATTAATTAAGGTATTTTACCAACTCCCTCTTTTACAAGTTTGAGGCGAACGTCTCCTACCAGACGTGCAGACAGGGATATTTATTGATCACATGATGCAGCACCGGGTGATGTTCGAAGCTCAGCTCGGACCAATTTAACCTCTGCATAGAAGTATAAACAAAGCATGAAAACAATGGAGATAAAAAAAAAACCTCATGCATATCTAGAAAGCATCCTAAAACATCTGAAGGATGATGGTGAGTCTTGTTTCCATCCCATCAGCTGCCTGGATCCTGTAACAATCAGCTTTTCCAGGACTAACTTCCACCTAGAATTAACACCTAGAATTAACACCTAGGATTAACACCTAGAATTACCACCTAGAATTACCACCTAGGATTACCACCTAGGATTACCACCTAAGATTAACACCTAGAATTACCACCTAGGATTAACACCTAGAATTACCACCTAGGATTAACACCTAGGATTAACACCTAGAATTACCACCTAGGATTACCACCTAGGATTAACACCTAGATTTACCACCTAGGATTACCACCTAGAATTACCACTTAGGATTAACACCTAGGATTACCACCTAGAATTACCACCTAGGATTAACACCTAGGATTACCACCTAGAATTAACACCTAGGATTAACACCTAGGATTAAAACCTAGAATTACCACCTAGGATTAAGACAGACAATTACCACCTAGGATTAACACCTAGAATTACCACCTAGGATTAACACCTAGAATTACCACCTAGGATTAACACCTAGATTTACCACCTAGGATTAACACCTAGAATTACCACCTAGGATTAACACCTAGAATTACCACCTAGGATTAACACCTAGAATTACCACCTAGGATTAACACCTAGAATTACCACCTAGGATTAACACCTAGATTTACCACCTAGGATTACCACCTAGATTTACCACCTAGGATTACCACCTAGAATTACCACCTAGGATTAACACCTAGGATTACCACCTAGGATTAACACCTAGATTTACCACCTAGGATTACCGCCTAGGATTAACACCTAGGATTACCACCTAGAATTACCACCTAGGATTAACACCTAGGATTAAAACCTAGAATTACCACCTAGGATTAACACAGACAATTACCACCTAGGATTAACACCTAGAATTACCACCTAGGATTAACACCTAGAATTACCACCTAGGATTAACACCTAGATTTACCACCTAGGATTACCATCTAGAATTAACACCTAGAATTACCACCTAGGATTACCACCTAGAATTAACACCTAGAATTACCACCTAGGATTAACACCTAGAATTAACACCTAGGATTAACACCTAGAATTACCACCTAGGATTAACACCTAGATTTACCACCTAGGATTACCACCTAGAATTACCACCTAGGATTACCACCTAGAATTACCACCTAGAATTACCACCTAGGATTACCACCTAGAATTACCACCTAGGATTACCACCTAGGATTAACACCTAGAATTACCACCTAGGATTACCACCTAGAATTACCACCTAGGATTAACACCTAGATTTACCACCTAGGATTACCACCTAGAATTACCACCTAGGATTACCACCTAGAATTACCACCTAGGATTACCATCTAGGATTACATTCTGGATAGTTTCAGCCTCCCGCAGCAGCGCGGCTTTTAATCACATTGCTGTCTTTCTTCAGGTGGTCCAGAAAGTCAAACACTTCTTCAGGATGTACTCAGTGAACCGCCACAAGATGACCACAGTGACTCCGTCCTACCACGCCGAGAGCTACAGCCCTGATGACAACCGCTTCGACCTCCGACCTTTCCTCTATAACACACGCTGGACCTGGCAGTTCAGGTGCATCGACAACCAGGTGAGCTTCGTGAAACAAGTGCTGATCAGGATGTTTGTAATCATACAGTGAAGCTGGGACTTCTCCTCTTCCTTCCTTCCCACAGATGTCCCAGATGGAAACAAAGACCCCGCAGCAATAAGAACCACTTCTGGCATACAGTTCAGTAAATGAACAGGATCACATTAAGTCTGTATTCATGTGAGCCAGAATCTGGAGTCGCGTTTGACTCTGATCCTCCCGCTGGGTTCAGCAGCACAACGAGCACATCCCACATTAACGCTATGATGATGAGAAACTGCGATCAGCGTCGATGATGTGCAGCATGCCGGTTAAAAAGGGATGTTTGTCATTCTAACATCGTTCACCAACAATAAAGATTTTTATTAACTCCAGTCTGTTTACTGGACTTTATTTCCTGTAATTTTTATAGAAGAACTGCTCACGTCACCAGCCTTTATATCACATTTACAGCAGCCTGGAACATAATTCATCCTGGTTATAAAGACAGTGTTATTCTTATCTGGGTTACATGTTCAGCTCTGCTTGGCTAAAGAGACGTAAACAACTGAGGGGAGTCAACAATCAGTGGACCTTTAATTAGCATCGTTGTACTTTCTGAATCAGAAAGGCTTTCATTAAAGTGAAGAACCTTATCGCAGTAAAAACACTGAATTTAAGCAGGTTGAAAGTAATTTCCTAATTTTTACTATTTATTGGACAGCCCTGGCAACCCAGTTCAGGTGTACCTGCCTGGGTGTACCTGTCCGGGGTGTACCTCTTCGGGTGTACCTGCCTCTGCCCTGGTAATTGCTGGGATTGACTCCAGCTTCTCTGCAACCCCGACATTAAAATAAGTGGTATAGAAAATGCACTTACTGACCATAGTGCCATTATTTACAATGCAGGTGAAAGGGAAGATACATAATTTGGTAAGTCCTTGCCTGACTATTTATACTGTATGTATACAGTGTGTGCAGAATTATTAGGCAAGTTGTATTTTTGAGGATTAATTTTATTATAGAACAACAACTATGTTCGCAATGAACACAAAAGACTCATAATTATCAAAGCTGAATATTTTTGGAAGTTGGAGTGGGGCTTTTTTAGTTTTAGTATCTTAGGAGGATATCTGTGTGTGCAGGTGACTATTACTGTACATAATTATTAGGCAACTTAACAAAAACCAAATATATACCCATTTCACTTATTTATTTTCACCAGGGAAACCAATATAACAACTCCAAATATACAAATATACATTTCTGGCATTCAAAAACAAAACAAAAACAAATCAGTGACCAATATAACCACCTTTCTTTGTGAGGACACTCAAAAGCCTGCCATCCATAGATTCTGTCAGTGTCTTGATCTGTTCACGATCAACATTGCGTGCAGCAGCAACCACAGCCTCCCAGACCCTGTTCAGAGAGGTGTACTGTTTTCCCTCCCTGTAGATCTCACATTTGATGAGGGACCACAGGTTCTCTATGGGGTTAAGATCAGGTGAACAAGGAGGCCATGTCATTATGTTTTCTTCTTTTAGACCTTTTCTGGCCAGCCACGCAGTGGAGTACTTGGATGTGTGTGATGGAGCATTGTCCTGCATGAAAATCATGTTTTTCTTGAACGATGCTGACTTCTTCCTGTACCACTGCTTGAAGAAGGTGTCTTCCAGAAATTGGCAGTAGGACTGGGAGTTGAGCTTGACTCCATCCTCAACCCAAAAAGGTCCCACAAGCTCATCTTTGATGATACCAGCCCATACCAGTATCCCACCTCCACCTTGCTGGCGTCTGAGTCGGAGTGGAGCTTTCTGCCCTGTACTGATCCAGCCACGGGCCCATCCATCTGGCCCATCAAGACTCACTCTCATTTCATCAGTCCATAAAACCTTAGAAAAATCAGTCTTATGATATTTCTTGGCCCAGTCTTGACGTTTTATCTTGTGTGTCTTGTTCAGTGGTGGTCGTTTTTCAGCCTTCCTTACCTTGGCCATGTCCCTGAGTATTGCACACCTTGTGCTTCTTGGCACTCCAGTGATGTTGCAGCTCTGAAATATGGCAAAACTGGTGGCCAATGGCATCTTGGCAGCTTCACGCTTGATTTTCCTCAGTTCATGGGCAGTTATTTTGCGCCTTGTTTTTTCAACACGCTTCTTGCGACCCTGTTGACTATTTTGAATGAAACTCTTGATTGTTCGATGATCACGCCTCTAAAGCTTGGCAATTTTAAGAGTGCTGCATCCCTCTGCAAGACATCTCACTATTTTTTACTTTTCAGAGTCCGTCAAATCTCTCTTCTGACCCATTTTGCCAAAGGAATGGAAGTTGCCTAATAATTATGCACACCTGACATAGGGTGTTGATGTCATTAGACCACACCCCTTCTCATTACAGAGATGCACATCACCTGATATGCTTAATTGGTAGTAGGCTTTCAAGCCTGTACCGGTTGGAGTAGAACAACATGCATAAAGAGGATGATGTGGTCAAAATACTCATTTGCCTAATAATTCTGCACACACTATATATATATATATATATATATATATATATATATATATATATATATATATATATATGAGAGAGAGAGTGTGTGTGTCATTATTTGACCTATTTTCAGATGTTCAGCACTTTGTTCAGCTGTTAAATAAACTGATGATTTTCCCTGTCAGAAGTGAACTTTTCCCTGCAGGACAGAAAACTGGTCTCGTGACTCACGGTGCCCCCTCTCTCTTCGGGCTGCACCGGCCCGCAGGACGTGGTCTCCGCGTGCTGTAGGTGGAGTTTGCCTCTAAAGAAAATGTAAAGTGATACTTGAGGAAGGGAGGAGCGACTTCCTAAAACCATGTTCCCCTGTGCTCGGGCTTGTTGCGCTGCTTGTTTTCAGGTCTGACCCCGTTCAGACTGAACCTAAACCGGATCCGCCTCGTCCGCCTTCCGGACCCGTTGCTTTCACTTTCTCCGCAACAATTTCTGGGTGTTCTGGATGGAAACGGACTGTCTGCTGGCCGGGAGCGAGAACGAGGAACCCGGAGATTATGGTTCCCGGTCGGGCACGACGTTGCACGGCGGCAGCAGGCGCGCGCCCTACTCTGACGGAGACTCCTTCAGTTTTCACAGAAACTCAGGTGAGAAAGATTCTGATGACAGCGCAGTGCCAGGACAGGTGCCTGAAGTCACATGACCATGATCACACTGAACAGGAGAGCCGCGAGGGTCCGGGGCCCCGGCTGGTCCAGGCGGCTCCGGGCTGGGGTTGTATGGATCGTTGGGGTCGCGGTGGAGCTCACTGCAGCCCCGCTGCTGATCCTGAGGACATATTTAGATAATAATCTGCCTTCCTCCAGCAGCCAGTGGGATCGCTCCGGCTGTCAGCTGCTCAGGCGGATTGATTCATTGTGAAATCATAAAACAAGCTAAAGGGAGTTCAGCCAACCTGAGAAAACAAGTTAAGCAACTTTAAGATATGAAGTCAGATCCGTTGTTTACTCACATGGACCATCAGGTGTTCCTGGGTAAAGTCTTCTGTTAAAGGAGTCAGAGTGTTTTTCTGAACCTGAAGCTGCTGATCTTTGTTCTGGTTAGAAATGTTCACATTATCTGGAACAAAGACATCCACAGTCTGTTTGAAACATTTCCTACCATGTTTGTCTTTGTTCAAATATCCAAATATTTAGGTACATTTTCCAAAAACAAAGTCTTATATTTCTTCTAAAACTTATTTTAATGAACAGTTTTCATTTATCCATCATTACATCTGAAGCCAAAATGAAGTTAGAAGAGGTCACAAGTTCAGCTTTAACCCCACCAGCTTTACATCCAGTTATAATCCAGTTAATACACATCTGTCATATGATCCACATTAGTCATAAAATAATCATAAAATAATGACTTAAGGAAACCACGGACTCCATCAGAACCAGAACCATCTTCCTGGACCAGTTGGGGTTGGAGAGGACAGGGAAGAAGCAGAACTCGAATCCAGGGATTCCTGCTGATGTCAGAAGTTTCTACATGAAGAGTAAAGAGAGCAGAGAGGAGCCCAGTGCATCATGGGACGTCCCCCAGCAGAGAGGAGCCCAGTGCATCATGGGACGTCCCCCAGCAGAGAGGAGCCCAGTGCATAATGGGACGTCCCCAGCAGAGAGGAGCCCAGTGCATCATGGGACGTACCCCAGCAGAGAGGAGCCCAGTGCATCATGGGACGTACCCCAGCAGAGAGGAGCCCAGTGCATCATGGGACGTCCCCCAGCAGAGAGGAGCCCAGTGCATCATGGGATGTCCCCAGCAGAGAGGAGCCCAGTGCATCATGGGACGTCCCCCAGCAGAGAGGAGCCCAGTGCATCATGGGACGTCCCCCAGCAGTCTCGGCCTATAGCAGCAGGACTAAAGTATGGATCAGGGTCACCGAGCCAGACCTGCTATAAGATTTATCAGGAAGGAAAGTTTGAAGATGGTCTGAAGGTAGAGAGGGGAACTGGTTCCCGGTCTGGTTCCAGTTCCACAGAGGGGTCTGATAACTGCAGGTTCCGAGTGGCTGTAAGTGCTCTTGGGCTCCTCTCTGGGTAAGCTAAGGGAACTAATAGTTAAAGCTGCACTGTCTCCTGTCTCCTGTGACTTGAGACTTTTCTATTTAAAACAAACTGCATGTCTGATCTTTGAAGTGTGGAAAGAAATTCATAAAACTGTGATTGTGTCGAAACTCTAAAAGATATTAAAATGTCCTTTTAGACACTAAAGGTTTAAGCTCTTGTGATCCATTTAAACTTTACATGAAGTTCTCGGTTTATTGGGCTTCGTTTTTAGTCATTCTGGTGGAAACTCAGAAGTTTTACAGTTTTTTTTTTTTGTTTTTTTTTTTGTCAAGACGGTGTGATGAATCACTACCAAAAGTCATCACACACTTCTGAGTCACTCATTTTGATATTTTCATGCATTTTTTATTGGGGTTTTCTCAAAACTGAAGGCGAGTTATGTGATGGAAGTCCTGACAGAGAAAACGATGCTGAGCAGCAGTAATACGCTTCAGTGATAATTATTACTGCCTCGGAGTGTCAAGCTCATACGTGTTTGTTGTTTGTTTCAACACCACTCCGGCTCTGTCAGTGGCCCCCACCACCATGACACATCCTGCTGTGATGCATCCAGTCAGCATTCTACATGAGTCAACATGTAACTGTTAGATGAAAAAACTGCAGTCATTGAAAGCATCTCAGTCAGCTGACTGCTCAGTACAGCTTTAAACCGCCATGTTTCCAACCATCTGTTTTCTCCAAACTTTACAGATGTTAAGAGAAAAGGCAAATGTGACTCAAACCAAGGTCAGTTAACCAAATAGCTGTTCACTGAGCAGATCCAGATCCAGATCCAGATCCAGGGTGATCCAGAGAACCGTGGTGAATGTCTTCAGAGTTCAGAATTCAGATGTTTCTCTTCTCTCATTGTTCACAGATGATGAGGACCTCTACATCCAACAGGCTGTAGTTTTCATCGAAGATGCCATCCATGTGAGTTTTTTTCAGTTTCTTTTCTTTTGGATGGTAGAAAATGTAAAAACTGTTATAAAAAAGAATTTACTCCTGAAACGAAATCGTTTCTGATGCACGGTGGCGCCACAAAGCAGCTGAGCTGGAGTTGGTTTAGTGAGGATAGCAGGTAAATAGTAGCAGGAATAACTGGAAATGAGGAAAAAGTGGAAACATGGAAATAGTTTCTGTTGTGTGTTTGTTTCAATAACAATATTTTTTCTCCTGAAAGCCAAGACTTGAGAGAACGATGAGATGAGAAAAGGTTTGGTCACTGTTGATCTGTGTGTTATTTCTACAAAGTTCTGTTAGTAATAAATTCTGCTTTCTTCTTCTGGTCGACCTTTATGCTGCTACATCTATTCATACATTCATTTTACATCATTTTACCTCCCAGTCTGACAGCTGAGAAACATCACATCTGATGCTGACCAGGTTAAATTAACTGTATTATTTGTAAGGCTTAACCTCCTGACAAGCAGAAATGACCATCAGCTAAATTCAGACTAAACTGAAACTTTGATTATTAAACCATACAGAACATCTCTGAGATGTGGGGGATTTAGGATTCTCACATTCCAGCCTCAGACATTTAGCTTAAATTTCTTATGAAAATGCAAAAGAAACAGCTTTTGTTTCATGTAAGGAGCTGCAAGGTGGAGACGGTGTGATATCAGAGTATTTTAATCTAACATCAGCCAGTTTGAAGGCTAACAACAACAACAACAACAACAACGTTGGAGCTGGTTAGAGTTGTAAAAAGACTATTTGAGTCATGAAAAGTTTGGTTTGAGCTGCTTTAGTGAAAACTTCCACCAGCTGTGACCTAAAACCCTGAAACAGACATTTTCCAAAGATTTTCTAACCTGCCACACATAAACAGCAACACTCAGACTGAAGGCCTGATAAACAAGCAAACCAACCGTTATAATGTCGTGTTTACGCCTCATTCTCTCAGCTGTTCTGCCTCTGAACAATCAAACTGGTGTTCTGGTTATTAGTTGGTCATCAAATGTACACAGTTAGTATTAAGAGCTGCAGGTCCAACCATACTAACACCCACAAGCTGAATGTGTGAGAAAAAACTGACATGTGAGAAGAAAACTCTTCCAAGTTACAGACATCAGTGAGATAATCTGGTGTAAACATAGTTCATTAGAAAACTGTGCAAAAGGCCTTTTAATGCAAATCCAGGTCTGACCTCATCCGTCTGAGACACCTGTCCATCCGTCAGCGGCTCCAGCTCAGCGGTGGGCGGAGCAGCCAGGATGCTGCAGAGGAAACCAAAACCAGTCACACCAACTCCAGTAAACAGCAGATACACTGGAACTAAACTCTGCTTTGACCCTGGTGTCTGTGTTTTAATGTTCCACACAGCCGGCTGAGCTTACCCTCTCAGAGCCGGGAGCTGAAACTGCTCCGCACAGTGAAGCAGGAAGCTCTTCAGGTCCGTCTTGCTGGAAACACTGGATTATTCAGACGGTCACGTGATTTAAAGGTGCTTTGTCTCAGTCGTAGCAGGTCTTACAGTGAGGTCGATAGAACCACAGATAAACAGACTTTCTATGAAAATGTTTCCCATAATCTTTGTGAATTGAAACACAGCAGAAGTCAGACTGACTCTAACATCTGGTTCACCAGCGACTGGAAATCCTCCCAGTCTGATGGGAGCATGTCCAGAGGTAGAAATGAGTTTTAGATTTTCTCTGCTGGCTCGCCTTCATGCAGGAACTAGTCTTTTATCTGCAGCGTTTCCTGATCTGAAACCTGCATCCTGAGAAGAAAAGAAGGCCAGAGGCTTCGGTCTGCTCCAAGCTTTTCTGATTGCTGTCTGGAAACTGTATTCTCCTTGTCCTTCATGTGTTTTTTTTCCCTTTATATCTAAAGTTTTTATTTTTCTAAATATTTGAAGCTGTATTAATGCAGTCTACTTGCCTACAGTACCGGTCCATTTACCACCGGGTGGACACCAGCTCACTCCGTCTGTATCGATGGTACTATTCCAGGATATGCCAGTGGTAAGTTCCCAACAGGCCCCAGGCTTTATAAATAACCACCCACGTATCAGGATGCTGCTGTTTGTGCTTTCACACGCGTTCACCATCTGACACCATCAAAAGAAGTCAGAAATGTGTGTTTATGGTCAGAAAGTTACACAGTGCTACTTTAAACAAGGGCAAGGTCTCTCTGTAGTCACTGTGATGTGTTAATAGCTTTCCAGACCAAAATGTCTCTGAATACAGCTGGATAGATCTGCAACATGAAATTTAACACAAGTTTTTTAATACTGATAAATAGAGGACTCGGAGAGCCTTTCATGTCAGCTGCAGCCATTCTGTTAAAAACCGCGTCCCATCTTCACTTCTGTGTTCGAACATACATCTTTGCCTGGGGCAAAGCTCGACCAGAGACATAAAGACGTCGCTGGCTGGCCGTGGTTACAAGCGTTTGAATGAGAGCAAACCCTTTCTACCACACCATAAATCAGTGTTGCTCTCACGTTGAGGTGCAGACATCCGTTGTAGGTGCTGCAGGATAAACAAAATTCTGCATGTTCCCAGAAAACAAACAAACCTTAGAGCACATTCGACCGATCATCAGGAAATCAGCATGACGCCATCAGCGTCAGTGTGTTTGCATGTGTAACTGATACAAATACTGATGTTTGGTACAGTTTGTTAATGATGATTCATGCACAAACACAAACTACCATCACTCTATGGCACTTTGTCTGGAGCTGGAACAGGGACAGAAGTTTTGTAGCGTGTCTGTTTGTTTCAAATATGTTTATTAAGAAACATCATTTAAAGGCTAAATAAGTCGCATTGACACCGAGTGTTTCAAATCAGAACTGCAGTCGAAAGAGAAAAACCACCTTCCACCTTGCAAAAGATTTTCCAATACTGATCCTCGTTTATTCCGTTTTTGGTTGTTTGCTTTTTTAGCAGGATGCCGAGGCTTTTTAGGTTTTTCTGAAACTATTTCTGGTCCGCTTCTTTTACTAGCTTCCATACCTGCACGCTGCTGCTCTTTTACCGACATAAAATACCATGCTGCCTTGTTGTTAGGCAACCGTGGGGAGTCGCATATGATTGGTTAAGGAACCATGAAGTTGGAAAGAGCAACACTGTGCACCCAAGTTATTCCAGCACGGAACTTTTATTTTGAAGGAGAAAGTCAGGTCTGAGTCTATCAACACTCCAAGGTTACCAACTTGGTTGGTGATTTTAAGAGCCCGAGTCTCCAGGTGTTTACCAATGCTGACCCTCTTCTCTTTGCTACCAAACAGAATAATCTCAGTTTTGTCTTCATTTAATTGTAGAAAATTCTCCCTCATCCAGGCGTTTATTTGCTCCAGACACTGACACAATAAGTCTATTGGACTGCAGTCATCTGGTGACAGAGACACATAAAGTTGTGTATCATCTGCATAACTTTGATAATTAATGCTATAGTTCTGTAATATTTGACCCAAAGGAAGCATATACAAGTTGAACAGAAGAGGTCCAAGGACTGACCCCTGGGGGACTCAACAAGTCATGGCCACGCACTCGGATTCATGCCGATCATAACAAAATAACTCTGGCCTTCTAAATAGGACCTGAACCAGTTAAGGTTCATAAACTCACCTTTGTCACACAGAGGGGAAACTTTCCGGAACATTCTAGGCAACTTGGCCTTGGAGGAGTGTAATCTGGATTTTACATGGGATTTGGCTGTGTTGGGTATTAATGGAGCATTTCCTGGATGTGCTCTAAACTTTCCTCCCACACCTTCAGGGGTATCAGGGTGCCAAGCTCTTCCCATTCCTCCTTAATATTATCCCATTTTGGGAGTCAGATGTTTTGTAGGGTCTCATATTGTGTCTGTCTGTTGTGTTACAACAAGTATGTACGACTCAAATCTATGAGTGGGTTAATTCTACAAGTCAGAAAATGTCTTAAAATACAAACAAAGTTCACTTGTATTTTCTGACTTGTAGAATTAATCTGTACTTGTTAGATTTCTACCTGTATTTATTAAAGTTCCTAATATGGAGGTACAAGTCACAGAGATTCTGTCCCTGACCTAGTTCTGTCGTTGTGCCCTTGTCTTCATGTTTTGGGACACACTGTTCTTCAGTTTGATTGGTAGGTTCACACTTTGAATCATCAACAAGACTAGAAAACTTACATCAGTGCAGTCCAACATTTCTAGATCCCAGTTTATACCGAACCACCTGGAAAACTTTATTAAAATGAACTGGAATGAAAACAAATGTGCAGATTTGAAGGTGTTACACTGACACACCTCCATCCATCTGCCCCAGGATCCTGGGCGTCACCATTGCAGTAGTTTTGTTGCTAGCGTTTGTGGAGCGGCCGTCCTCCCTGAGCGCCACCTCGGACCCCCGCCATCGATCTGGTTCCTGGACTCCTCCATGTGGCCTCACTGAGAGCTTAGAAATGATCTGCCTCATCATCTTCATTCTGGATCTCGCTGTCAAGGTGAACACGGAGTATGGAGCACATTTCTTTATTACCTGCTGGTTTTTAAATTCCTGCTTCTGTTTGCCTGGTTTGTCCTCAGAGCTATTTGATTGGCTGGGAGGAATTCAGGAAAAGCAAATGGCTGATCAGCTACACTGTGATCATCTCAGTTTCCATCATTGACTGGGTGTTGTCGATCAGCATGGCGTGTGATGAGGTGAGGCTACCATGAGACAGACCCAGTATGATTAGATGAACTCAGCCACTTGGAAGACTATGTCCTCTGAGAAAGGCTTCTTTTTTTTTTTTTTACAGAAATTGAGAGTGCGGCGGCTTCTCCGGCCGTTCTTCCTGCTGCAGAACTCCTCTTTGATGAAGAAGACTCTGAAGTGCATCAAGAGGACTCTCCCTGAGATCGCCAGGTAGGCGAATCTCTCACCATCAGCCCAGATCTAGAAATATGTGCAACACTTTCACAGTAATCTACGATGGCGTGGAAGGAGGCAGCTGAAGGGGAAACAACTCATAGTTGGATAATTATCTTCAGTTTCAGTTTCACCCCTTATTAAATAAAAAACTCACCAGTAGCTTCAGAGCACATTCAGCTCCATTTTGTTGCTGCTTCCTGAAAGTGTGACTACACACAGGTGCTGCTTTCAGAGAAGCTTGCAGGCGGTGTTAGTGTCAGGTATCATGTCCACATTACAAAGGTAGTAGTGATTTATGGAACAGCACCGTTTAGGATTCACTGAATAATCAATTTGCACTCAACACAAATAAAATGTTATAAATCATAGTTCTACATGTGGGTCAGGGTAAAACAAAAATGAAGCCACCCACAACAAATGCTTTTACATTTTAAAAGTAGGAAGCAAAGTAAACTTTGCTTTTTTTTCTGACGGTCAAATCACATACGATAAATGACTGTGTTGAGATGTATTTCTGTTAATTACAGAATTGTCCTCATCAAGAAAAATATGCCTTCTGGGCCACAAACCCTCAAAATTTTCCTCAGCAGTCGGGATGTAAAACATTTTCCACCCACAACAGCGACTACAGACCAGTCAGATCAGCAGTTTTTGTCAGGTGCAGATGTAGCAGCCATTGGCCTGATGGAGTTCAGCTGACGTCTCTCTGCATCCACAGTTTCAGGAAATATCAGTAATAACCTAGAAATCACTTCAGGCATCAGGTTCTTATTTACAGTTCTGTTGGAGCTGTTTCCAGTTTATGCTTGAATACACAGAAACCAGTCATTCCCAGCACCACAGGGTCTCACATTAACCTGCACGACACCAGTTTCCACCTTCAGCACCTGCATGTGTCTTCCTGTCTCTGCAGCGTTATCCTGCTGCTGGCGCTCCACCTCTGCCTCTTCACTATGATCGGCATGCTGCTGTTCGCAAAGACTGATGTGAGTTCATATGTGTGTTTGTGTGTGGACACGCCCCAGCTATGACGCATTAACAGTGGCTCTAGAAAAGTCTGTCAACTTAGTTTTTCTGTTTTAAATTCGAATAGAATGAGACAGATTTTTTTTAAAACGTAAGTTCTGTAGTACAGACATTTCTTGGTAAGCTGCTTGTTCCAAGCATGTTGGAGAGCTTGAGATAGTATGCACAGTATATACCAGGGCATGGCTCTAGATGATTCAGAAGCACCGCTGCCACTCCCTGTGGTTGAAGCGCCGTTTCAGGAGTTGACTGCAGTATTTTCCCAATATCGTAGATAATCTTGGAACCTTGTTAAACATAATCAAGGCCTGAATTGCACAATATTAAAACTATTCAGTTCAATTCTGCTTTATTTGTATAATTCACAACAAAGTCAAGATACAATCCAATAAAAATAAATCCATTATATGAGCCACATTAATTCAAAACTAAACCACTTTACAAAAAACTAAAAGCACTCGGAGATGCAGACCTCCGCCAAGCCATTGTAATTTATTTATTTGCCAATGATTGTGGGCATTATTTTTCAGTAAGAAGCTATCTCCCCATAGTGAAGAATTCTTTAAAAAGTTCCTGGATCCAGGCAGTGGTCTGGATCAACACCAACATCTAATCACTTTTTCCTGAAAATGTAATTAAAATCCATCCATAACTTTTTAAGTTGTGTTGTTGACAGACAGACCAGCGCTGCTGAATAGATGACTTCCACCTTGGTGGAGGTAATAATTACCTAGTTAAGGAAACCAACAGTTTTTTTATTTTCCATCTATCCATCCCTTCTCTGTTTATCCGGATCGGGTCGCAGGGCAGCTGCCTAAGCAGGGAAGCCCAGGCTTCCCTCTTCCCAACCTCTTCTTCCAGCTCGCCCAGGAGATCCTAAAGTGTTCCTCTGCCAGCTGAGAGACATAGTCCCTCCAGGGTCTCCTGGGTTTTCCCCGGGACCTCCTCCCGGTGGGATGTGCCTAGAACACCTCACCAGGGAGGCGTCCAGGAGGCATCCTAACCAGATGACCGAGCCACCTCATCTGGCTCCTCTCGATGTGGAGGAGCAGCAGCTCTACTCTGACCCCTTCCCGGATCACCGAGCTTCTCACCCTATCTCTAAGAGAGAGCCCGGCCACCCTGCAGAGGAAACTGTTTTCAGACGCTTGTGTTCATGATCTTGTTCTTTCGGTCATTACCCACAGCTCAGGACCATAGGTGAGGGTAGGAACGTAGATTGACCAGTAAATCCAGAGCTTCTTCTTTCATCTTCCTTTTTCACCAGAACAGACCGATGCAGAGTCCGCATCACTGCAGACGCTGCACCGTCCATCTCCCGCTCCATCCTTCCCTCACTCTTGAACAAGTGACGGTTCGATTGAGCTTTCCGCAACTGAAAAGCCAGTAGCCTACTTGCTTTATTCCCCATTTCATACTATTTTCTTTTCACAAATCTAAGCATTCCCTCTGCTTTATAAGTGAGTAATTCATCCAATTTTTGTTTCTCCTGTTTTAGTAATTCAAAAGTATTCCTTCTTCTTGATATTTTGTGTTCTTTTTCTAACCTCATAATTTTAGTTTCCAACTCAAGTCTTCTCTTTGTTTTTTAATTCTCAATGTAATTTAAATGATATGTCCCCTCATAACAGCTTTGGCCCCATCCCACAAGATAGGTGGGGTAACATCCCCTATATTCTTTTAACCTGCCACGTAGTTCCTGTTGGATAAGAGGGTCATTCAGTATTGAGACGTTAAGTCTCCAGTAACTGATTTTTTTCTTTCTTAACCTGAATTTATTTTCATCTCAATGGAGCCATGATCTGACAAAGTTATGGGTTCTATCGTGCATTCTGTAACTCTATGTACATCAGCCTTTGAAACAAGAAACATATCTTTTCTGGAATAAGTGATGAGCTTGGGACCTTTAGTCTCTGTCTCTGGGATGCTGATGCTGATACGTCAGTCAGGCCCAGTGCCTCCATCATTCCTAATACAGTAGTTGATTTTTTTAGTTTGAGGTGCCTTCTCAGCAGGTAATCGGTCCATGTTTGAATTTAATACACAATTATAGTCCCCCGCAACCAGTGATGCCACAGATTACTTGAAAAAGTAATCTGACCACTGATTACTGATTACTTCTTTAAAAAGTAATCTAGTTACTTTACTGATTACTAAGGTTTAGAAGTAACTAAGTTACTAGTTACTTTGTTAGTTAAAACCCCCCAAACAAAAAAATGACAATTGATTTTTTTTCGCATATACTTTACTGAAAGTGCATTAGTTACGAATGGTGACTTTACAATGTTTTGCAACTTGTAACTTTTAATTGTTTTTCACCTTCTATGAACATAGTCAGTCTCTTATTAACTTTGTAAATCATTCAGTGCTTCTTCCCTACCATCATATACATTAATTCAAATGAATAACAATAAAATAAAGCAACATCTCTCGTTAAGCATAAGACAAATCTGCATTATGTTTTACGTTTACACATGAGAAAATAATGAAATAGTAACGGACTTATTAAAAAAAAAAAATCAATTCGGTTTGGAATAGGTTCTGATGAGGGAAGTGGAGAGGCGGACCTCCCATCATGCACCAGGGTAATAAGTTTCTATATCATATTTTTTTCTAAAGTCATGTGCAGTGAATGATTTGTGTTTGTCGATTTAAAAAAGGTCAAGTTTCAGCGAAGAAAGGTAGCTGCATGCTTACGAGTACATAAAATTTCTGTACCACCGTTAATGAGAAGGTGTGTTGAGTTAGATAAATACACTTTCGTCCACGGCGCTTGATTTCAAATCATATGTGAAAGGAGTGGGGAGTGCCGAAGTAACGCAGGACGAATATGAAGAGTAACGGTAATTTGATTACATTGTAGGACATCCTAACGCGTTAGATTATATTTTGTTAAAATATGTAGTCAGATTACTGGAATCTCTGCCCGCAACTATTCCTTCCCCTTTATCTGCTAATTTAGAAGCTATCTTCTTAAAAAAGTTTGGACAATCCTCATTTGGTGCATGCAAGTTCAAGAACGTAAATCTGTTTTTCCCAATTGTACCTGTCACCATGATATATCTGCCTTCCTTGTCTTTCAGTACTTTTTCACTGTTAAAAAAACACATTCTTCCCCATTTAACATTGCAAATGAACAGTGAAAAGCTTTAAGTTGATTATTTTCTTTCTTTTAATTGGGCTTCCCACACCTTTTATATTCTAGCTAACCACAGTCAAACCATCCATGTGACACTGCTTTTAAACCTTACTGTCAAAGTGCTCTTTAGTCAACTTATAAATCCCAAATGCACCGTCACCTGTTGTAAAAGTCCCATCAGTTGTCAAGGAAGTAACACAAAACATAACAGAAACTATGTACACTCTCCAATAAAGAACATCGAAAATCAGATACAGGAACCTGGCTTCCAAGTCCTCAACTGGCCTATTTCCAGAAGTGACCAGTCCCCGAGTGGAACTGGGTGGAGGATGGCGGAGTTGGGAGTCGGGGGGGTGTTGTTAGTAAAAAGTAAAAGGCCTGCTGTAAGATCTGTTCCTTCATTGTGTAGTCTGCAAATTTAATTACGATGAGGTGAGGGTGTCACTTTCTTTCGGTTTCAGCGTAAGTGCTCTGTGCACCTGGTCAATCCTGATGTCATCTTCGGTTAGCGGCAGATCAGTCAGCACAGTTAGCTTTGGCTTTTTAATAAAGGCCACCGTGTTTTTCCTCTGCTTCCTTCAGGAACCTGATACAGCTTTAAGTTCTGCCATCTCTCCCAGTTCTGAAGTTCCTCACATTGTTCCACTAGCTCTGCCTCATGCTGCAGTAAGAAGCCGATAGCTTTTCCGTGGGCCACAGTGGTCTCCACCGTGGTCTCCACCGTGGTCTCCACCGTGGTTACCACGCCCTCCTGTGTGTCAACGACCCTCTTCTCCAGATTTGTGTCTTGTGAATGATTCCTTGGTTTGACCTTTAAATTCCTTTACATTCATCCTCATCTGTTGGATGTAGCCCTGTATTTCTCAGTTTGACTCAATGATAGCTTGCAGCATCTCCTCCATGATATTAGCAGCAGGCCCGGAAACAGTTTGTGTGCTAGCTGGAACAGGCTTAGCAGACTTGTTAGCTCCAGTTGTTTCCGACGATTCCTCGTCCCCTTCTTTATTTCTAGACTTATAACTTGGTAGTACATGGGTAGCACTTGTCTTTGTGGTGTTGTTGGGCATATTTTTTGCTGAGTGTTGTTAAATATGTCGTTTGGCAAGTTGGTTAATCAGCAGAGCTCAAACTTTTGCATCTTACTCGAACATGGTGCCGCCAGAAGTCCCCCCTTTGAGGAGCTTTTTATCCACCTCGGTGACCTCAGCCCCGGAGATAGGAGAACCCACAGCAGGGTCCCCAGACTCTGCTGCCTCATCGGAAGACGTGTTAGTGGGAGGTCCTTGAAGCATTCCTTCTACCAATCTACAATCTTCCGAGTCGAGGTCATCAGCCCCCCATCCCCACTGTACACAGTGTTGATGTTGGTCCTTTCTGAGCCGCCGGATGGTGGACCAGGATCTCCTCAAAATTGTCCAGAAGTTGTTCTGTGTTGTTCTGCATCTGTTCGGTGCATAAGCACAAGCAAGAGTCAGAACCTGTCCCCAACCCCCTACCCTCTCGTCTACCGAGAATAAACCCCAACGTACAGGCACCAAGTTGGGGGGCAATGAGCATGCCCACACCTGCTCGGCGCCTCTCACTGGGAGCAACTCCAGAAGGGAAGAGGGTCCAGCCCTTCCAAGGACAAAGCCGTGCGTCGAGGTGAGTCCAACTATATGTTGCCGGAACTGCTCAACCTGGCACACCAGCTAAGACTTCCCTGCCATGTCCCTAGAGCTCCAGCTGAGGATCAGACCGCCAGGGACCTTCGGCCACCACCCAGCTCGCATTTTATTTCTATTTAATTTATAGTATTCTATTCTACAGTCATTAAGCAGACGCTTTTATCCAAAGCGACTTACATTTGAGAGAAAGAACAACACAAGCAAGAATTCAACCAGGATGGGACGTCATCATTAAGTGGTAGTCAGACTGCTGTGAGTCCAGGTGGACACAGGTGCTGTCATGTAGTGCTAGAGGCAGGGAACTTCTTTTTTTTTTTTTTTTTGGAAGTCATTTTGTTAAAATACGACATCACGATTTCATCAAACAATATCAACTTGGACATAAGTGCAGCAGCTTCTTCAGTACTTGGTTGAACCAAAGAGCTGGACAAATCTTTCTAACTCATTCTGAGTAGAAGAGTTAAGCTAAATGTGGAAATGCTCCTTAAACAACTGAGTCTTTAGCTTGCTTTTAAAAGTGGATAAGGACTCTGTGGATCGGACAGAGTTTGGTAGATGGTTCCACCACCGGGGAACAACAGAGGAGAAGAGTCTAGCTACTGATGTGGCGCCACCTTGTGGTGGGAGCACTAGGCGTCTTTCACTGGCAGAGCATAACTGTGGAGATGGAGTGTAGCTCTGGATTAAGGAGTGGAGGTAGACCGGAGCCGTTTGGGTTATTGTTTTGTAAGCCAGAAGCAGAGCTTTGAATCTGATGCGTGCTGCAACTGGAAGCCAGTGGAGAGCGATTAGCAGCGGAGTGACATGAGCTCTTTTGGGCTGGTTGAAGACCAGACGTGCTGCTGTGTTCTGGATCATCTGCAGAGGTTTAACTGAGCATGCAGGCAGGCCAGCCAGTAAGGAGTTGCAGTAGTCAATGCGTGAAATGACCAGAGCCTGGACCAGGAGCTGGGCCGTGTGTTCAGTCAGGTAGGGTCTGATCCTCCTGATGTTGTAGAGAGCAAATCGGCAAGACCGGGAAACCGAGGCAACATGGTCCTTAAAGGTCAGCTGGTTGTCTACTATGACACCAAGATTCCTGGTAGAAGATGTAGGCACAAGCGTGATGGAGTCAAGCTGCACGCTTATCTGTGGCGGTAAAGAAGGATTGGCTGGAAAGACAATAAGCTCAGTCTTGGACAGATTTAGCTGAAGGTGGCGATCCTTCATCCATGCAGAGATATCAGCAAGGCATGCTGATATTCACATTGAGACGTTGTGTCGTCAGGTGTGTTTGTGTGTTGGAGGAGTCCAGTTTAAATAGTATTATTAATCAGATTTTATTTTATTTCATTAAATTGCATTTCATTTTATTTTTTTGTGTTTGTATTTGATGTATCATATTTATTTTTGTTTTATTGACATTTTATTTTTATTTCAATGTATATTATTTTATTTTATTTTAATTATTTCATTTTATTATCAGTTCAATTTTATTTGATGTTAATTTTACTTAATCAAATTTCATTTTCAGTTCTATTTTTGTTTCATTGTTTTATGTAATTAAAATGCTAATTTATTTCCATTTATTTTATTGTTTTTCAATTTGATTCATTATAGTTTTGTTTAATTGAAATTCTATTTCATTTAATTTAATTCAATGTATATTATTTTATTATATTTATATTATTACAAATTTTATTTTATGTGATGAGGAGATGGTCTTTCTGTGTTTTTGTTCAGGATCCAAAGACGAATGGGGAGTGGGAGTTACATTTCAGAGACCTTCCTAACTCCCTGACCTCTCTGCTGGTTCTGCTGACCACAGCCAACAACCCGGATGGTAAAAAGCAGGCAGAACAAGCCATGCTCATGTTGCTGTGATGGAGCTGACGGACTGTTCTCTTTACAGTGATGATTCCTGCCTATTCCCTCCACAGAGGCTACTCCATCTTCTTCATCGCCTTTAGCGTCATCGGTGAGGAGGAAGTTTTACTTCAAGTCTTTTGACATGATTGCAGATTATAAATGTATGAAGCTGAATTAGTTTTGTTTGTGGGCAGGAACCTACTGTCTGATGAACTTACTGACTGCCATCATCTATAACCAGTTCAGGGGATATTTACTGGTAAGTCTTTTATACAGTGTGACATCATGATGCCAATATTCATCCATGTAGCTGCTGATCAATAATCACTGAAGCTGGATCACAACCCGAACCTGCATCAGTGTGGAGTTAAGTGCAAAATTGTCACGTTTCAGCAGACTGGACCCAGTGAAAGTCAGTAACCCAAGGATTGGAGTAAAGATAGTTTATTTGAACAATGTACTGGATTGGAAGGCGGTGTCAGGATCCTTTCAGGTAGCTCGTCTGTGAACGTAGGAGAAGAGGGGTGAGCAGGCAGAATAATCAGTGACAAAACTCAACTGACTGGGGCCACGTACCAGAAGGCATGAAGGAGTCCCACACAGCAGATATTTCTGGATGAGATGACAGGGGCGGCCAGAAGGATTTCCACCGCGACTCTGTTGAGCAGCTGAATTAAAGATGGTTAGAATGGGGCTAGTAGTGGGTTAATATGCTCCAGACTAATCCTTCCGATGGGAGTCCAGAGGGGTCCTTCCAGTAATAAAGGTTAAGTCCAAAATCCTAGTCCTAGAGACAATCCAAAAAGGTCAGAGTTCCAGAATAATCCAAACGACAAAACAGAGTTACCAGACTGGGGCAGGCAGAATCAGAAGATCCGGGTCAGAAGCAGGTCGGCGATCAATTCAGGCAGGCAGGCAGAAGAACAGGGCTGGAAACGTGCAGGGAATAAACCAAGACGATCTGGCAGAGAGAAGTTGTCACACACAGGTATATAAAGAGCATAGCACAGGTGGAGCGCATCAGCAATCAGAGCAGAGCTGGAGGGAGGATGCCTTCAGGGACGGCTGGGAAATCCTGACCCCAGCCAAACACTGTGACACAAAATGAAGACACATGAAGTAGCTTACTAAGGCAATGAGGTGGAATTATCAACCACTCAACCACATGTTCAGGATTGTGACTGCCGTCGGGTAAAAACCGTCCCTGAACCGGTTTGTCCTTGCAGTGATTGATCTGCACCGCCTGCCTGACGGTAACAGATCAAACATGTGGTGACCGGGGTGAGAGGAGTCCTGGATAATTTATCCAGCCTTCCAGAGGTAGCAGGAACGCTGCAGCTCTTCCAGTGTGAGGAGAGAGCAGCCCATCATCTGCTGGGCCAAGTTTATGACCCTTTGCAGTGACGTCCTCTGAGCCACCGTACAGCCGGTGTACGGGGGTATTTCTCTGTCTTTAATCAAGAGCATAATTGTTTGCTTTGAGAGCAAGATTTCTGGTTTTCTGGTCTCTTTCCCTCACACTCAGACACTTTCTCTGCTCTCAAAATTTCTGCTCTTGATATTTTTCCTCTCTCTTGGGTTGCTGTCTGTCAAACCTCCTCCAGCCAATAGAATACGAGACAAATCGAGACACTAGCCCTCACCTTCTTCAGGGTGCGCTTGTTTTACTTTACACAGTGACTCCTGTTGTAGAAAAATTACCAAGAGTCTGGAATGAGTGAAAGTATATAAAGTTTATTACAGGAGAATGAACAAATGACAAATTACTTGCAAGTAATGAGAGTGGTTGAGAGTGGGCTAGATATTATTGGCAGGCTGCCAGTTGCCAAACACTGCATTATGTATTTTCACAAAGTCATCTTATGGCCCAATGAGTTATAATATTACTGACAAATAAGTGTCTTTTTTAAAAGTAGAGTGGAAAAGCATGAAATGATTATAATAAGCAAAAAAACAAAACAAACAAAAAAACTGTTAACCAGTTTGGAGCCACTGTGTGAAGTAAAACAAGCGCACCCTGAAGAAGGTGAGGACTAGTTTCTTGTATTCTACTGGCTGGAGGAGGTTTGACAGACAGCTCTTTCAGCAACTCAAGAGAGAGGAAAAAATATCCAAGAGCAGAAGTTTTGAGAGCAGAGAAAGTGTCTGAGTGTGAGGGAAAGAGACCAAGTCTGAGTGCAGAGTTTTGAAAGGAAGAACAATATATTTGAAAGCAAGAGGGACTTTCTGAGTGTGAGAGCAGAGTTTAGAGAGAGAGAAAGATGATATTTGAGCGTGAAAACCAGAAATCTTGCTCTCAAAGCAAACAATTACGCTCTTGATTAAAGATAGAAAAATACCCCCATCCTGGTGTACCACACACACATGCAGCCGGTGTACCTCACACACATTCAGTACACCAAGCTGCTCTCCATAGTGCACCTGTAGAAGGACACAAGCAGCCTCTGGGTGGTGTTATTCTTCCTGAGCATCCTCAGGAAGTGTAGTCTCTGCTGGGCCTCCTTCAGTAGCTTGGAGGTGTTCCAGTCCAGGTCAGGTCCTGCCTGATATGAACTGCCAGAAAGTCCTCCACCCTCCACACAGTCCCCACTGATGAACAGGGGTGGAATCTCTGTTCTTTTCCTCCTAAAGTTTATGATAAGCTCCTTGGTCTTTGATGTGTTAATGAGCAGGTTGTTCTCTCTGCACCACCACCGTCAGCTGCTCCACCTCAGTCCTGTATGCAGACTCATCCCCCCAGAGATGAGCCCCACAACTGTGGTGTCGTTGGCAAACTTGAGGATGGTGTTACTGGTGTGCAGAGATGCAGTCAGATGTGTGGAGGCTATAGATCCCTGAGGGAGTCAGTACTGATGCTGGTGGCTGCAGATGGATGGTCTCCCACTCTAACCCTCTGACTGCAGTCTGACCAGAAGCTGTTGATCCACATGCAGGTGGAATATGGAAGTCCCAGGTCCACCAGTTCACCCACCAGTTTGTGAGGGAGCATGTTGAATGTGAAGCTGTAATCCACAAAGAGCATCCATGTGTAGTTCCCCTGCTGCTCCAGGTGGAGCGCTGTGGCTTCAGCATCATCCGTCCATCTGTTTGCCCTGTAGGTAAACTGGTGAGGGTGGAGACTTCTGGGGAGTAGTGAGGTGATGTGACCTTGTACCAGCTTCTCAAAGCACTTCATCACCACCAGAGGGAGAGCTACTGGCTGGCTGGAGATGTGTTGCTCCTTAGGCAGGGGGACGAAGGTGGAGGACTTCAGGCAGGGTGGGACGATGGACTGAGACAGGGACTGGTTGAAGATCTTAGTAAGAACTCCAGCCAGCTGGTCAGCACAGTCCCTCAGCACCCGTCCAGGGACAGCATCAGGTGTCATGTAAAGATGAAAATGTGGGTGTGTCAGGTCAACCATGTTGTGTTGGAAGACTCAGGACTAGTCACTATAATAAATTAAGGTTTTTCCAGAATCACTCTCATTCGACTCAAGTTTCAAAAGGAAACAGCTGCTGCTGAGTGGGAGGAAAACATCTGCAGTCAGTGTCACATGGTCACGTCAAACAACAGAAAATACTAACTTTTCATGTGTTTGCCCGACAACCTGTTGGACTGTGTGCTGAGATCAGACTGCCATCAGGGAACGGTGGAAAAGTAGGAAAATGTAGATACGTAAATAAAAGAACAGATTCAAACCGTCAGGAC